>NW_027532406.1:3438777-3441273 GCF_008692635.1 Crocuta crocuta | reverse complement strand
TTTTTTTTTTTTCATTGATGCATATGGTCCATTTTGAGTTCTATTTTGGAAGTTTTTTTTTTTTTTTTTTTTTTTTTTTTTTTTTTTGCTTTGGAAGTTTTCATTAGTGATTTCAACACTTTTTAAATTATTAGTATTTGTTTCATTGTTGATTTTGTCATTCTTTTGGGAATCAAAATTTTTATCCAAGTGTGTTCATCAGTGAACTTCTAGAGGAAGATCAGGTCCAAAAGGATCTCCAAAAGTAGCTTTACCTGATCTTAGCGTTTTTAAACCTCTCATGAGAGAGAAAGTAACAAAAATTAAGCAAAGCCTTTTTCAAAACTGCCATGATGATCTAGTTTAAATACCATATGGTAAATGTTTACCTGCTTGTTTCTGTGAAGGGCCAACTCATATAGTCCTTCCAGCTCTGTACTGCAGGATTGCAGAGAATGAAATTCTTGTGTATGGACTATAGGAGCTTAGGATCTGGGAATCTGGCCATCACCAACTGGGATTCCTGCCAGCAAAGCCTTTGAGGATGTGAGTAGAGGGAAAGCCAGTGGTGGTCCGTGGAGACGCAACCAGCCCTGCCTCCCAAAAGGAGTACAATGGGTGGGGCAAAATCCATTTTCTTTATGAAACTAAAAGACAGTAAGGAAATGGCACCTGGTGAGAAATCACTTAGAAGAATAACTGCTGAGTAGAAGTGAGTTGCTTCTCCTTACTATGTCCTGCATCCATTTCCCTATCATTCTTTGAAATAACAACAAAAACAACAAATATCACTAAACTTTGCAAATTTAACTTCCAGCTACCATTGGCCATCAACCCCTAATGACTATTAGAATATTAGAAGTTTTGGGGCGACTGGGTGGCTCCTGTGGTTGAGCAGCTGACTCTTGATTTTGGCTCAGGTCATGATCCCAGGGTTATGGGATTGAGCCCCACCTTGGGTTCTGCACTGAGCATACACCCTACATAGGATTCTGTGTATCAAATAAAATAAAGAATATTATAATTTTTTTCTTGGCTATGTGACAAATTTTAAATCCTGGGGAAAAGTATAGTAGAAGAATATACCTTAACTTTATTGTTTCTTTATTGTTCCATGTAGCTTTTTGGAATTCTGTAGCTTGATCTGCCCCTGGATCTTAGTATTAGATTTTAAACTTTATGTATTTATGTATTTTTAAAGTTTATTTATGGGGGACCTGGGTGGCTTAGTCGATTAAGCGTCCAACTTCATCTCAGGTCATGATCTCACAGTTCGTGGGTTTGAGCCCCGTGTCGGGCTCTGTGCTGACAGCCAGCTCAGAGACTGGAGCCTGTTTCCAATTCTGTGTCTCCCTCTCTCTCTGACCCTCCTCTGCTCATGCTGTCTCTCTCTTTCTCTCAGAAATAAATAAAACATTAAAAAAATTTAAAAATATTTAAAAAAAAGTTTTATTTATTTTTAGAGAGACAGAGAGCATAAGTAGGGGAGAAACAGAGAGAGGGAGAGAGAATCCCAAGCAGGCTCCACACTGTCAGCACAGAGTCTGATGCAGGACTCCAACTCACAAACTGCGAGATCATGACTGGAGCTAAAGTCAAGAGTCAGATGTTCAGCTGACTGAGCCACACAGGTGCGTCTGGATTTTAAATATGACTTAGATAAATGTGGGTGCTTCCACTTAAATATGGTAGGTTTTTTCCAGTTTTACTGAGAAATAATCAACATACATCCTTATATAAATTTAAGGTATATAGCATGATGGTTTGATTTACATATATTGTGATTACCACAGTGGGTTAGTAAACATCCATCATCTCATAATAGATAAAAATAAAAAGAGAAGGAAAACCGTTATCCTTGTGATGAGAAATCTTAGGCTGTATTCTCTTAATAACTTTATTATATGTCATATAGCAGTATTAAGTACAGTCATCTGGTACATCTGGAACACGCAGATTTACCTTCACTCCTTAAAATTCCATTAAAATGACAAAGTGTTTTTTAAAAGACACACATCCATAAGGGGAACAAAAAAACAAAAGAGGTGGGAAATTGAAGGGACTAGAAATTTTAGATTTAGGAATCTGAAGAGAAGAGGAATGAATGAGTCTGAAGAGAAGAGGAAGGGAATCCTAAGTTAGTAATGATATAAATTGAGAAGGAACTTGGCTTATTCTGAAACATCTTCCAATACCTCTGAAATGAAAATAAGTGAATTAACAACAGGAGAAATTAGTTGAAGGATTTGTTGAAAATCTCTTTACGTGGTATTTAGTCTACCAGATTCCCTTTCCCCATCCAAAGAAAACTGAAAATTTAGTCCCTAAAAAGAATGAAACAGAAGTCTTCTGGAATGAAGAACCCTCTATACTATAAAGACAAGGTATTCTACTGGTAGATCGAAATTGGCATATTTGACATTGATATTTCTTCCCTCATTTGGCTTTGACAACATTGACAGACAAGTTTTTACTCTCTAAGTAGGAAATTGGTATTATTCTCCAGAGAAGCTGGCA
>NW_027532406.1:3430966-3438770 GCF_008692635.1 Crocuta crocuta | reverse complement strand
CTTGGGTTTTCCCAGAGAAATAAAACAGATCAGTTTGCAATGAAGAACACCATTTGCATAAAGCTTTCAGTGGCTTTTGCCATTGAAAAAAAAGCCGTTACCCTCACTCCTAAATAAGGGCAGTCAGTCAAAGACCACTAGACATTTGAGTAATGATTTTAATATGAACAGTAGAACCAAAACAGTTTGGAAACCTCAACTTAAAGGGAACAGAGCTTATGTAGGAATATATCACTAATTTTTAAATATATCACTAAATAATAATATATCACTAATTTTAAATATATCACTAAATATAATTTAAAAATATGTCACCTATAATCCTCAGAGAGAAAAAAGAAAATAATGCACTTTTAAAAACTGATATTAGAAGCTCTAAGTAAAGAACTTTCAAAAAACTAAAACGAAATTAAAAACATGATAACAAATTATTCCACAGCAACTTTGAAGTGACCAAGAAAGTAGAACTAAAGCCATACGCTCACTCCTAAATAAGGGCAGTCAGTCAAAGACCACTAGACATTTGAGTAATGATTTTAATATGAACAGTAGAACCAAAACAGTAAAACTTGGGATAGAAGAATAAGAAAATCAGAGGATTAGTCCAAGTTGTTCAGTAACCAAAAGAGGTTTAAAGAAAGAAAGAAAGAACAGAAAAAGTAGAGGGGAAAAAATCATCAAAGAAACAATTCAATAACTGACAGACAAGTTCCTTGTTTTTTAAAGGTTCTATTTTTAAGCCCTCTCTACACCATCATGGGCCTCGAACTCATGACCCTGAGGCCCACACTGCACCGACCAAGGCAGCCAGGTGCCCCCTGAAAGACAAGTTTCTAAACTGAAATAATCCAATGGTTGCCAAGCACAGTGAGACCCAGATCGAGGGGACCTCTGAAATTTCATAATAATGGTGAAAAAAAAGAAAATCCTACAGAATTAAGAGAATAACAAGTGGATACAGAGGATCAGTAATCAGAGCACAAGCTTTTTAATGGTGGAAGCTACTAAATAATGGAGAAAATGACCTATGATTTTTGGGAAAAAAAAAAAAAAGCAATTTTTTAATCTGGGATTTCTTCCCTGGTTAAACTTTGAAATAAGGGCTGAGGGAGACTCGAGAAATTTTTTGACCTGTAAGGTCTCCAGTTTTTCCTTCCAAGCATACTTTCTCAGGAAACTCCTGGAATATGTGCTGTAATGAGGAAGTCCACCTAGAAAAAGATGGTATCTGAGAAGTGGGATCTTAGAGTTGAAGGAAGTCTTCAGAATGATGGCAGATACACATCTTGAGATGACAGCTATTTAACAGACCCAGAATGCAACTGGTGTAGGTTGGAGTGGTTCAGAAAGCTCCAGGAGAGATTTCTTCAAGAAGAATGGATAGAGTACTCAATATATTTTACTATATTGAGAAGAGATTTATATAGGTGGAAGGAAATTTGGGGTGGAATTGATGATTGATAGATAGATAGATAGATAGATAACTAAGCCAAAAGAAAGGTCATAAATGAGGGAAACTAAAGTTGTACAGGACAGAAGAAGTAATCATAGTGTATTCTGTTACTAACTTGTAATAGCATTTACATAGTCAACATGATGAAAACAAAATTATGATATAACTAGAGAAGACAAGTTGAATGGGGTCAGTGGGGATGTGTATATGTGAAAGAAAGCTGAACTTTTTTTCCATAGTAGGAAGCCAGTAAATGATTCATGAAGTGAAAATTCAAGGAGTAGTTCTATGAGTGTATTATTCAAGAATACAAGAGAAAACAGCAAAAAGGATCAGTTCAGAGCAATTACCTAAGTGAATGGGGAAGAAGTGAAGTAAATGTGTTAGGTGTAGAGGAGTGGAAGTTAGGGGAAGAGGTAGTGGTCATTAGTTACTGTTTCATGTAACCAGTTTACAGAATCCTTAAAGTTCTAAATTAATATGGATGTATAATGGATGAAAAATAAAAGATAAATATGTATGTGAATAACCATGCCAAGTACAGTGAGGACCATTAACATATAATCATCAGTGAACATCAGTTAAGCTGTATCTCTGTGATCAAAATAACTGGAATTAGTAAAAGAGGTGTTAAGATTTGTACACTGAAAATTTATTGAAAGAAAGTAAAGAAAAACAAATGGAAAAGTATTCCATGTTCTCAGATCAGAAGATTTAACATGGTTAAGATGGCAGCACTTGCAAAGTGATCTACAACTTCATCATAATCTCTATCAAGATCGTTGCTGCTTTCTTTCCCCTACATAAATTGACAAGCTGACCCCCAAATTCATATGAGAATGCAAGTAACCAGAATAACTGAAATAATCTTGAAAAAGGAAGCAATGTTGGAGGACTCACCTTACTGACTTCAAGACTTACTGCAAAGCAACAGTAAGAGAAATAGCATGGACTTGGCATAAGGATAGACAATGAGACAGAATTGAGAATCCAGAAATAAATCCTTAGATTTACAGTTAACAATTTTTGATAAGGATCCCAAGACAGTTCAGTGGGGAAAAGAATAGTCTGCTCAACAAAGATGCTAGAATAACTGGATATACATGGCAAAAGAATGAAGTTGGACCCTGACCTCACAACATAGAAAAAAATTAGCTTAAATGAGTGAAATAAGTCAGGCAGAGAAGGACAAATATCATATGTTTGCACATATAGGAGGATTAGGAGGAACTTAACTGAGGAACAAGGGGGAGGAGAAGGGGGAAAGAGAGAGAGGCAAACCATGAGAGACTCTTGAATGCTGACAAAAACTGAGGACTGATGGATGTGGGGGGGAGGGGGGATGGGCATGGAGGAGGGCACTTGTAGGGATGAGCACTGGGTGTTATGTGGAAACTAATTTGACAATAAACTATTTGTAAAAAAAAAAACAAAAAAAAAGCTAAAAAAAATAAAAAATAAATTAGCTTAAAATAAATTGAGGGCCTACATTTAAGATCTAAAACGATACAACTTAGAAGAAAACATAGATGTAAATCTTCATGGTCTTGGATTAGGAAAATTATCTTTTAATTATGGCACCAGATGCACAAGTGACAAAAGAAAAAATATGTATTTTAACTTCATCGGAATTTAAGATTTCTTTGCTGCAGAATGATACCATTAAGAAAGTGAAAAAACAACCCACAGAATGGAAGAAAATATTTGCAAATCATACCTTTGATAAAGGACTTGCCTCTAGAATATATTAAAAATAAACCCTTACAAATTAATAATAAGAAAACCAAACCGCATTTAAAAATGGGCAAAGGGGGGCGCCTGAGTGGCTCAGTCAGTTAAGTGTCCCACTTCGGCTCAGGTCATGATCTCACGGTTCGTGGGTTCCAGCCCCATGTCGGGCTCTATGCTGACAGCTAGCTCAGGGCCTGGATTCTGTATCTCCCTCTCTCTGACCCTCCCCTGCTTGCGCTGTCTCTCTCTGACTCTCAAAAATTAAAAAATACAAAAAAATAAAAGAGCATAAAAATGGGCAAAGGATTTGAATAGACATGCCTGCAAAGCAGATACAGAATGGCCAATAAACTCATGAAAAGTTGTTCAACTTCACCAGTTCTTTGGAAAATTCAAATTAAAGCCACAATTGAGATACTACCTCATATCTCCTACTATGGCAACAACAACAACAATAATGATAATAGGCAGAAAATAACAAGTATTGGTGAGGATGTGAAGAAATTGGAACCTTCATAAATTTCTTGAGGGAATGTAAAATGGTGCAGCTGCTTTGGAAAATACTTTGACCGTTGCTAAAAGTGTTTAACATGGATTTCTCATATGACCCAGCAAATTCACTTCTAGGTATATCTGAGAGAAATAAATGTATATATCCACCCAAAAACTTGTACGATGTCTATAGCAGCATTATTCATAAATAGTCCAAAAATGGAAATAACCCTAATGTTTACCATCTGATGAATAAATGAATGGATAAACAGAATATGGTACATCCATAGAATAGAAGAATATTGTCTGGCAGTCAAAAAGATTGAAGTACTGATATGTGCTATAACATAGATGAACCTTGCAAATATGCTAGGTGAAAAAAACCAATCACAAAAGACTATATATTGTCCAATTCCATTTCTATGAAATGTCCAGAATAGGCAATTCATAGGGACAGAAAGTAGATTAGTGAGTGCCAGGGGCTGGGTGAAGGGAATGGAGAGAGAATATTAATGGCATGAGGCTTCTTTTTGGAGTGACAAAAATGTTCTAGAATTAGATAGTGATGATGGTTATAGAGCTTTGTGAATTTACTAAAGACCACTAAACAGTACATGTAAAATGGGTGAATTTTGTATGTGAATTATCTCAAAAGTATTCTTGAAAAACAACTGTGGAAGACAAAAGTAGGAAACAAAATCTGCTGAAGTTTTTTTTTTAAGGAATTTTCTGAGATATTGTTTGGCTAGTGTGTGTGTATGTGTGTGTTACTTTAGATAAATTGGAAAGAGAGTAGGAAAGATGCATTTGTCATCACTTGTTAAAACAAATTTACCACAATCTCTTATGAAAACAGGAGCATGATGCCTATTTGATTTAAATAGAAAGCCACAAGGAGCTTCACTCCTTCTGCTTCCAACCCTCCTATCATCTGTAAAGGTTTAGCACAATGAATGAATGAATACATACATCCTTACATGCATACATATACACATACATACATATTAAAATTTTTTAAATGAGGCCTCAAATAGTGATATCTGAGTTTTATCATGTCAACTCCTTCTCTGGTTTTCTCCTGTTAATACCTTCTTTTTAGTCACAGGCTTATAGTGAGAATCAGATGCAGTTTTAGACAGGAAAAAGCTGTTAAAGAATTAAAAAGGTACTGAGGTACCTGGCTGGCTCACTCAATAGAGCATGTGACTCTTGATCTCAGGGTTATGAGTTCAAGCCCCAAGTTGGGTATAGAGATTACTTTTTAAAAAAATTAAAAATGTCTTACAAATGTAACATATTTGTGTTAACTTGGTGACATTGTGATGTTCGTTTAATTGGTCTGACTGACATACAGAGACAATAATTCAATGGATAATTTATTCATTTAATTGTGGGTATTTTTGTCATTTTATTATAAGGATTGGAACACTTGAGTGGGGTTAAGTGGGATGGTACCTATGGAGGGAATATTAGATTTTTGACGTAGAATTTAGTATCTTTTATTGGTAATCAGGAAAATGAATTAAATTTGTCGGGCAAGCAGTCTGGGGATAAGAAATTATTGAGGCTGAGGTTACCTGGAGCCAGTAGGGACTTTGTTTGGATATATAAACTGATTGTATCCTTAGCCCTGGCTGCAAGCTTTTAGATTTTTTTTCCCATGGCTTTGCCTCTGACACTTTGCTTCCTCATATAGCCTCCTCAGTTTCTTAGATTTATTAATTTTAAATGAATCGTAGGGTTAAATTCAGCTGAAGGCTAGTCAGGTTATAGGTGGTTGAGGATTCCCAAAGGCAAAATACACATCAAGTATACTGTGGGGGAGACGTCATTCATTCCATTTGTGGTTAAAACAGGGCTTTGGGGATTTGAGTATTTATGCCTGTTTTCAGAAACAGATGGTTATGTGGTTACACATAAGCAGATGTGATGTTTTCCTGGGACTCAGTTGAGACTTAAGTGTGGGAGCTTAACCTGAGCTAATTCCTGGGTGAAGAATGAGAAGGACAAGTTGTTTAGTTCTCAAACATACATCAGAAAAACAGGATTTACCTTCATGTCCATTTTTCTCTCTCTCTCCCCACTCTCTTTCCCTTGGTGGCTGATACATATTTAAGGTCTTTGTGGCTTGGCCAAAGGGTTAATGATCCTGGAAACTATTTTAGTGCCAGGACCTGTAGATGATCCAAACGGTCAGTTCTAGCAATGAGGACACTGTGATTTGTGGTCATGCATAGGCTGCAAAAAGGGGAAACTCCTTTTCACTCTCATCCAGTATTTTGGGTCACTTCCATGAGGGAAACCAGTGAGTGCTGCCAGGATGGCGGACTCTTCTCTACAGGCCATGGATCATGATTCTCTACACTTCATTCTGGAACCCTCCTTCACCACTGGTGATTCCACAAAGCATACTCTAACCACCTATTCATGTGGGAAGAACCCCCAAAGCGGCAGCATAAAAGAATGCTATGTCTCTTCTCAGTCCTCCTGAAATTTCCTTTGTGAAGTGGTTGTAGAGGTGGAGCAGCTCTTGAA
The DNA here is from genome assembly GCF_008692635.1 of Crocuta crocuta. NCBI lineage: Eukaryota > Metazoa > Chordata > Mammalia > Carnivora > Hyaenidae > Crocuta > Crocuta crocuta. The sequence goes on along the minus strand of NW_027532406.1, from coordinate 3,432,559 downwards.
CTGGCCCATTTCCACTTGTAGTGTGCCTGGTACATTCCCACCCTCACAGCATATGTATTCCTTCACTTGTGCTCTTCCAGATGCTCTCTTGTACTTTTTCATTTATCTAAATTCTACCTGTTTTTTATTTTTTTTACCAAAAAAATTTTTTAAGTTTATTTACTTAGCAAGCTGGGGAAGAGCAGAAAGAGGGAGATAGAGAGATCCCAAGCAGGCTCTATCCTGCCAGCATAGAGCTGCATGCGGGGCTTGAACTCATGAACCATGAGATCGTGACCTGAGCTGAAATCTAGAGTCGGACACTTAACTGACTGAGCCACCCAGGTGCCCCTCTACCTGTTTTTTTAAAAGTCCAACTGAATTTGTACTTCTTCTGGGGAACCCATTTTAACTTTTGTTTTCTTATTTAAATTTGCAAGAGTGTATGTCTAGTTTTCCTTACTAGTTTGTAAGTTCTTGATTATAGGACTTACACATTATTTGTATCCTGGCTGGTAATTAGCAAGGCCAGGAACAACAGAAGTCATTATATCTCTAGTGTAGCTGTCTAACCATGAGCCAGCATCCTGCAGTAGTATACAAGGGAATAGCCCTTGAACTTCAGAGGAAACAAATGATTAAGAATCAAGGAAATTTAGAAATATTTGTGACTGGTGATATTTCTCAATGGACCTTCCTTCCACTAGGGCAAAGCAGAGCAATGTGCAGTCTACAGTTCTATAGGAAAGTGTGAAAGGAGTTCCCAGTCATAAAAAAGGAAACAATAACTCAACTGGTTTGAAATTTTTGCTGAATGCACTTTAAGCATAATCAATATCCACCCTAAGTACTTAATTGAATAGTTTAAATGAAACCACTGCATTGCCCATGCTCTACCTTAGCTAGAAAATGTCGATGTTTAGATTTTTTTCAAGTTGGATTTCATTACCTGGTGTAGGTACACCATCTGGGTGCACTGTATATAAAGCTTCCAGATATTTTGAAGGATATTTTAAATTCCTTCCCATTCCTTCAGCCCCATCCTCAGGTCCAACACAAGTGTGATGCTGTTTATTTTAGAATATCATTTAGGACAAAGGCATGGTAAAAACAAACTAGTGGCTCTGTGAAGGAATGCAGTTTGGACCCAGACAAGGAATTATCATATGCCACTGCTTTGGGTCTATCTTTGGCATCTGAGAGGCTTTGCATAAACTGTGTGAACCCTTCTTCAGAGAGCATGTTTAGTAACAGTGTTAGGAGATCTAGCCCATTTTTATTTTGAGGGAAAATATGTCAATTAAACATTGCAGGATGAAAGACAGGCTTTTGGGGGGAGAGAAGAGGAAACCTATTATATCCAAAATATTATATAGAGTAAATACTATTTATTTTCTTAAAGGAAGGGTGAGAGCAGAAATCATGCCAAAAAAAACACAAAGTGAGGTGAGGTTGATTAGAAAAATGTGAGAAGTCCCTAAAATCAGATGCATATGGCAAGGCTCTTCCCTATGATTAGCTCCAAAGATTTTTTTTTTAAGGTAGTATTGCTTGTTCATTCATTCGTTCCTTAGTTCCTTCCTTCCTCCCCTCCCCTCCCCTCCCCTTCCCTCC
>NW_027532406.1:3418038-3430961 GCF_008692635.1 Crocuta crocuta | reverse complement strand
TCCCCTCCCCTTCCCTCCCCTCCCCTCCATTCCCTTCCTTTCCCTCCTATCCTTCTTTTCTTTTTTAAAAAAATGTGTTTCCTTTGTCTTTGACTCTTTGATTTCAAAACTAGGTTAAGGAGAAGCTTATTATGAAGCCTAGTGCCACAGGCATTATTGAAATTCATCAGCGCACAAAAGTCAATATTCAATTACTGTACCCTTTCGGATGTTCCACATAATTAACCCTGCTGCTTGATCCAATGGAAGCCAGAGGAAGATGGGGCACCATTGGATGCTGTGGCTCCTTGCTTAACCTTTCATGCTTTTCTACAAGGCTGAAGAGCTCTTTTACCTGGGTCTCTGAGGAGTTGGCATCTTCCAAGAGATTTCCTTGTATTCCCTCTTAAAAACCAATGCAGAGTGTACATTTAGTTGGAGAGGTTAAAGAATCAATTTAAGTCAACTTGCTGCCTGGTGGCATATCTAAAGACAGAAGTCCTGCAAAGCAACTGACAGCAGGGATTAGGTCTCTGGATGTTCTTGTCTGTCAGGAACAGTGAGTGCTCTGTGCACTCAGTAGCTCCTGTAAATGTTAATGTGGCGCTGTGCAGGGCGATGAGGGAACCATCGCTTCATTTCAGTGCACAATGCTGGGGAAAGCCTGTCCCTAAGTGTGCGTGCGTGTGTGTGTGTGTGTGTGTGTGAGAGAGAGAGAGAGAGAGAGAGGGGGCTGCTGAGCACTTGGCCTCTGGCTGAAGTATATTGCATAGCAGCTTTGCTTTTTCATGGGCATGATATAGGGAATTCCTCCTACACAGCAAATTTGGGGAAATTCCGAATGCGAATATATTTTCAGCTTTAAATGATAGTGCCGTTGTTAGAGTGAGGAGCAAAAAGCACATAGGCCGTGCTTTTAAAACCTGAATCAGCTAGTTCCTCGATGCATCTTTTACTCCCTTGATAGAGCTGTTCAACAGAATCTTGCTGTTGTCAAGGGAGTTGGGATTCCACTAGTACAGGGATTACTCCTTTCATTTACCTAGGGCTTCTCCTGCCTCTAGATGGAGGAGCATATTTAGCATGCAGATGCAGTTTCTCGATCCAGCAGGAGTCTCCCCAGTTTCCACATATATCACACAGCCCCGCAAATGGCGGGAGTGCTGCTCCAGACAAGTGTGGCAGTGCTGCTGCTGGCAGTTCTCTAATAACCTTGGTGTCTCTGCAGCAAGGTTAGTGGTTGTGTATTTACTGAAGCCACACTTTCTTTTTCTCCTCTCTCTGCCTCTGACTCCCCACTTACACCCCCTGTTCTCTGATGGTCACAGGGGGAGATTAAAGAAACAGAATATAAAATACCCAAATACATTTTCTAGGAAGTCATACTTGTTGAGTGAGGCGTTTATCTGACAGATTGAAATGAGCTGCTTTTGTGTGTTGGCATACAGTCCAGAATTACAATTTTATTCACTTTTTATTGTTTATGTAGTTCTCCTCTTTGCTCACTTCATGGAATTAAGGCCTCATTTTATCTCTGGCCCTAGTCTGTAAAAAGACCTTACAGAGTAGCAGTTTTCACCTTGGTATAATTTGTAAGAGAAACATTGTGATATGTGCATAGTCACTTATTTTAATTTAGAGTTAGTTATCTAATAATAGAAGTAGTTGAAGAGAATCCTTTTGGGAAGGAGACTTTGTATAGAAATTAAAGGAATGTTGCTCAGCACTTCTTAATTAATAGGTATTTGTTGTACATATATTATGGGAGGTATTGAGCAATTTACAGATTTAAAAAAAAAATAATAGATCCTTGTCTGCCAGGTCTGTGTTTCTGATTAGAGTAGATGAAAGTTGTCCATTGAATAGTAAGTAAATAAAGACTGAATTAAATAAGGTATTAATGCTATACAGTAAAATTCAAGAATAAAATGATACCTAATGTATCGATTTGCCATAGAGATATTTTCGTAAGGCATGAGATCGGTGTTCCAAGATGTCATCCAGTTTAATTAATATAGTTCTGGATAGCTGTTTGCAGAATTCTGGCTAGGTTGTGTGTGTGTGTGTGTGTGTGTGTGTGTGTGTGTTTTTTTTTAAATACATATGTACTCAGTGTTTTATTTGAGCAAATCAACATGGAATGAGCATCCACTATTTTTACTGTGTAAAAATGAGTCATAAATAATGGAAAGAGGTGAATTTTTCATATCATGTACGTCTGATTTCAAATCCTAACTGTACTGATTCTTGGCTCTGTCCGCCACCTTGAACCTCAGTTTTCTCTTTGGAAGGATTAGGATAATAGTTACTAATTCACAGATTTGTTGGGATTAAATGATTTTGAAACACATAAACATTGTTTTCCCAGTTTTCACACTCAGTCCAGCCCTCCTGGAAACATGCTATCACTGGTAGACTATGTAGAATAGACTATCACCGGTAGAATACTTTAGGTATTTCCTAGAGCACTTGTTCTTGTGCAAACCACCAAATTTGGGCATTGCTACCTCTCTCATAAATCATCCTGAACCTCAAATAGCAAAATAGCAAAGAAAATTTTTGCATGAAGAGAGGGAAATTTTTCAAGGACCATGTGTTCATCTCAAGTTTGAAGGCTAAGCTTTTTGTCAGCTTCATAATGTAGTATAAAATGTTTTTAATATTAAGCTAAACAAAGCACAATTTAAAGGACAAACCTGCCACCCCCAGTGCCTTATAAAATAACACATCCTGCTAGACCCAGGTGAGGTCCCACCTCCAAGAAACCTTCTCTAGCCACTCCTGGCCGCAATAATCCGGACTCCTTGAAAATTCAGTTTCCATTCGTTATTTAAATTTCATTGAATTTACCTCTCATTTGGCACTTCAGCATCATTATAAACCAATGTATGTCCATTTTATGTTTGTATCATACCTCACTGATTAGCCTGTACCTTCTTAGCAATCACAGACTTACACTTATTCTTTATTTTCTTCACAGCACTTACTTCAGTGTTGCTTTATACATTCTAGACTCTGAGTTGATAACTTTTTACTTGAGGAAAATGGTTGTTGTCAGGGAACAAGGACAGATTCTATTCCATACTGCAGTCTGTGGAGGGAATTCTGGCCTCTTCATTTAATAGGTATCTAGCCATTACCCAAACAAGTAGTTGTTGACTTTGAGTATATGACTCCAGCTCGTTAAAAAACTCAATGACTGTTTTCCAACATAGCACTGAAACATTAGGATTGTAGTGGACACACATAGGTAGTAGACTGTATAAATGGTTGCACGTAGTGAATAAAGTTCATCTAGTACGTTCTGTGTGGAAATTTTACACCATACCCACATTGCAATGAGATGGGTAAAGAAGATGTGTTTAAAAGATCATTTTATACTTTGCTTTGTCACCTAGTAACACACCATGAATTGTTGGCTCATGATAGAGTGCTTGCTTGCTAGTCTACAGCATCCCCTGGTTTAACAGCTGCTGCAGGGGATCCAGGGGTTTGTTGAAATAAACCTCACATTTACTAAGTAGGGACTAAAGATAGTAGGGGTTGGGTATGTCTGAATCCTTTCCTCTGACAACAGTCTAGAATGGGGTGTCCTGTCCTAGAGCCAGTTTTGCTATTTTCCTGAATCTCCTATGTCTTGTTATCTCTTTCCCTAAGTGAAAAAATAAGACTGTGCTTAGAGTCCTTGAGTCCTGTAACTGGCTCCTTTGTACCTCTCTAAAATGATTACTGGGTCTACTCTGAGTCTTGTAAGGGGTGAGTTTGAGGTGTTAGATGAGTAAAAATTAGAGAGCAGGCTTGTAACTTCTTTGGGTTCTCCCACAGAATTCACCTGTGCTCAGGCACACTCCCATCCAAGTACTAACCAGGCCTGACCCTGCTTAGCTTCCGAGATCAAACGAGATCAGCGCGTTCAGAGTGGTATGGCAGTAGACTGTGCTCAGGTACACTCTAGCAACCGTAGAACCTACCACCATCAAGGGAACAACATTGATATGCTGGGTGGTGTGACCATTTCCAAAAATGGGATTGAATGGCTGGAAAATTTGGAAATAGTTAAGGTACTTTAAGAATGTAATCTTAGGGGCGCCTGGGTGGCTCAGTCGGTTAAGCATCTGACTTTGGCTCAGGTCATGATCTCACAGTTCATGGGTTCGAGCCCCGTGTCAGGCTCTGTGCTGACAGCTAGCTCAGAGCCTGGAGCCTGTTTTCAAATTCTGTGTCTCCCTCTCTCTCTGACCCTCCCCTCCTCATGCTGTCTCTCTCTCTCTCAGAAATAAATGAAAACATTAAAAAAATTTAAGAATGTAATCTTAGCACAATAGATAGTAAGATGTTTTAGATTTAAATAATATTATGTAATTCAAGTTTTCTTGTTGTGAGTGTGAGTACCAGTTAATCTTTAATAGAGTAAAATGGCTAGATTTCGAGTGATTGATACTGCATATTAGTTATAATACAGTGTTCTTAAAATGGCTGTAGTTTCTGTGATGTGTTTAGAATCATATTAGCTTTAGCTTCATGTCAAGTAAGTATAGGAGCTTATGAGAATTAATAATGCTAGCTCTGTCATTTATAGTCTAGTCATCTTATTTTGAGCTTTCTCTCTGGTTTTGTATTATGGGAGAATTGCTCATTTTCCATCTGCATCCAGATGAGGTAAGATTAAACCATATTTGACACACAGGATTAACTCTTCTTCTTATCCCTTTCCTCAAAAGTAAGATGGGTAATGTTTATCTCCAAGATTTCTAGCTTTTCCTTTCTGTTTCCATTAATCTCTGTTAAGTCCTATTCCCTTATAAGTCTCCATCAAATTAGCACCCAAGAAAAAGACTCAGTACGTTAATCTTTGTAACTCTCCTAGGCTTCTGAAATTAGATTCATATTTCTAATCATGGCACAAAAATAGTTATCCTCTTTATAAGGCATTTCAGATTACACCAAGCCACCTAAATCACACAATAAAATATGAAGCACTAAAACAGAAATTGGAGAGGCACCTGGGTGGCTCAGTTGGTTAAGTGACTCTTGCTTTCAGCTCAGGTCATGATCTCACATTTCATGAGTTCGAGCCCTGGGTCAAGCTTTGCACTGACAGTGCAGAGCCTGCTTGGAATTTCTCTCTCTCTCTCTCTCTCTCTCTCTCTCTCTCTCTTTCTCTCTCTCTCTCTCTTTCTGCCCATCCCCCCGCCTCATTCCCCCACTCACACTCTCTCTCAAAATAAATAAACTTTTAAAAAAGGGTTCACTTATTAAAAAAAAGAAAGAACGGATTTGGAAAGACCACCCAGCATGATCAGAGATATTAAAAAAGATATCCATTCCTCTTCTCAATACATGGCCCACTAGTTGTTTCTTGTTACACATGTCTGATATATTTACTGGCTTTGGTTCTGGTTTGGTTAGTGGTTTGATTCAGGAGACTGTGAGAACCTGTTCTGTGCCATGCATTGTCATAGATGACCTAAACTGTAGACATATACTTCAGAATTCTGCACGCTGAATCTTTCTTAACCCTGTAGCATTCTAGTCCTGATACTAACATTTTGGTCTACTTCTAGTATATGTCTTTCATTTTGCAAAATTCAGCAAAGAAGAGGTGGGGAAGGACATTCACTTAATCTGTATTAACTGAATGTTGGCTTTTTCTATAGCAAGGGAAGAGAAATAACTTTTAGGCTAATTCCAAACTTTTCTATTTTCAGGGCTTTCTATCCTCATTCTTCCATACCTCGTTAAGGGAGTAGGAAAGGCTGCAGGGGAAGTTGTATGTATTATATACCTCCCAGAAGCCTCAACAAACATATAAAGATTGTTATCTTTATGAAATCTGAAATGAATCATGTACTCCTCTTAGAAATGATGATCTTAAAAAGAAAACTCTGCAAGATAATTTCAATGTATTTTATTTTTTTGAATTCTTTTACTTTGAAGATGAATGGAAATGAAAGAATAATAATAAAGCTGAAATACACATCTTCTATTAAATCGAATCTCTTTTTGGTTGGTGAAATAACCCTGGACATTCCTGGGATTCCCTGGTGTTTTTTTATTTATAGTTTTGTATCTAGGGAAGGCTGTGGCTATGTAATAAAAGCTACAAGGCATGCTGTATGCTACTATGCTGAGAAATCTTTTAGTTTTTAAGTTCATTTATTTATTTGAGAGAGAGTTTGAGAGCAAGAGTGGGGGAAGGTCAGAGAAAGACTCCCAAGCAGGCTCGTGCTGTGAGCGTGGAGCCCTGGAGCCTGGCATGGCGCTCGAACTCACTTGAACTCACGAATGGTGAGATCAAGACCTTAGCCGAAATCAGGAGTCAGAAGCTTAACTGACTGAGCACCCAAGCGCCCCTATGCTCAGAAAGCTTTAATTGCAGAAACACTTTTACGAATACCAACACTTAAACTGAAATGCAATCTCCTAGGATCTCAAATCCACTATATATTTTAAATAATAATAGTGCTTTTTATTTTGATTATAGAGAAATAAGAAATAAAGAAATATATTGTGGTCTGACAAAGATAGATCAGATATTTCGGAGGCATTTCAAAATCTTGAAAGCCTTGCTCTCTTGGTATATGCTTAATGGCTATTCTTCAGAGTGATTGATTCACCCTGGAAGGGTTAATGTCTATATGATATACACTCCTGATAGTCTTTGCAGATGTAGGGGAGGAGTCACAAGTGTATACTAAGATTTTAAGTGAAATGATCTCCTTGTTGAGAGGTAAAAAGTGGTAGCGCATTTTGTCTTTGTTGCACTACCTTTTCCCCAGTGGTTTCAAATTAGTGGTGGGTCTTAGGTCATTTGAGTTCCTTTAGATTTGAAATGACTCTAAAATCAAGTTTAAGTCTGTAAAGCTCACCTGCTAGCTGGCCGTCTCTTAACATGGCTCAGAGTTGTGCAAAATGAACAAAAGAGGATTTTAATTTAATGTCATGTACAGGCTACAAACTATAATCATTAGTATTTATTATTTTCACTCCTTTCTGTTTTATTTCTCTCTTCACCATCCCCATCTTCTACCCCTGGTACAGGAGAAGGGTGTCAGAGTTATGCTAGTCCTTGGATAGATTCTTTTTAGAGATTGTTTTCCTTTTTTTTAATGGTTATTTATTTTTGAGACAGAAACAGAGTGCAAGCAGGGGAGGGGCAGAGAAAGACGGAGACACAGAATCCAAGGCAGTCTCCGGGCTCCCGCCTGTCAGCACAGAGCCTGATTTGGGGCCTGAACCCACAAACCAGAAGATCATGACCTGAGCCAAAGTCAGAGGCTCAACTGACTGAGCCACCAAGGTGCCCAATAGACTGTTTTTCTTTTTAAAAGCAATGCTGAAAAAGCTATAGCTTTTGTCTTTCTCCTTCTTTGAGGTTTCTGCCTAATTATATTGCATACTTAGATATAGGATAAATTATTTTTGCTTTTATCAGGAAGCCTTTCAGCCAATGTGTTTTCCCATAGTTATTAAAATGCCATGAANAAATAAATAAATAAATAAATAAATAAATAAATAAATAAAAATATAAATAAAATGCCATGAATCAGTACATGCAGTTTATCTATGCAATTCCTATTTGAGTGCGGATATATTAGTTGTACATTTTATATAAGAATATGAAATTATATAAACTTCATTTTTTTTCCTTCTGAACATGTTTTCTTTTATGTAGGAAATTCTTTCTAAATGCCAAAAAGCAGTAAACATTTTTAAACTTACTGTATTCAGAAGAGATTGCTACCTCATTTCCTTTATCAAAGTCATATGTGCAGTAAAGACTGGGGCCTTTGTTGTTGTTGTTGTTTTTCTTTTTTTCTTTTTTTTTCTTAAATAGTTCACTGTCAGGTTGGTTTCCATACAACACCCAGTGCTCATCCCATCAAGTACCCTCCTCCATGCCCATCAGCCCCCTTCTCTTTTCCCCCACCCCCATCAGCCCTCAATTTGTTCTCAATATTCAAAAGTCTCTCATGGCTTGCCTGCCTCCTCTCCCCAACTATTTTCCGCCTTCTCCTCCCCCATGGTCCTCCTTTAAGTTCCTCCTAGTCCACCTATATGTGCAAACATATGGTATCTGTCCTTCTCGGCCTGACTTATTTCGTTCAGCATAACACCCTCAAGGTCCATCCATGTTGCTACACATGGCCAGATTTCATTGTTTCTCATTGCCATGTAGTATTCCATGGTATAGATAAACCACATCTTCTTGATCCATTCTAGACTGGGGCCTTTGAAGTCATGTTTGAATCTTGGCTCTTCCAGGTCCTAGCTATGTGACCTTGGGATAAAGTCACTCTCAGTATCTCTGTGTGACTGTGAGAATAATGATAATATTTCCTCAGGAGTTTTTTTTGAAGATTAAATGACATCAGTGCATGTGAAGTATAGTGTGTTACATGGCTAGTGCCCAGCAGATGTTGGTGACAATGATTATGCCCCTTTCTAAGGCTTACTGCAGTCATAATACAGTTGGCCCTTGAACAGCATGGGTTTGAACTATGCAGGTGCACTTGTATGTGGATTTTTTTCCCACAGTACAGTACTATAAATGTATTTTCTCTTCCTCATGATTTTCTTAAAACCTTTTTCCTTAGCTTACTTTATTGTAAGAATGCAGTATGTAATACATATATAAAACGTGTTAATCGACTGTTTATGTTACTAGTAAGGGTTCTGGTCATTAGTAGGCTATTAGTAAAGTTTAGGGGGTCAAAAATTATACAGGGATTTTCTACTGTGAAGGGGCTTGGCACCCCTAATCCCAACATTGTTCAAGGGACAACTGTATAGCTAGGAATTTAGAAATAAGCATCATCACAAAGGTGAGGCAGAGCCTGCCTCAGAACTTCACTTGGCCAAAATAAAGCAACAGATAGGAAGCCAGATGGTGAAACCGACTCAAAAAGAGAGGAACCAGCAAAAGGAAAAACTGTGGTAACCTGAAACTGGGTTTGCCTCTTGTTGGTGGATATGGAGCCAAAAGATGCAACCAAGCCAGAAGGGGGAAAGGAAGGGTTCTACCTGAAACAAGTAGGGAGGACAACTAGAAATATTTCTCGAAGCAGTGCCTGCGCCTTCCCCAACAATATAATCAGGGAAGTTTTAAGCTAAGAGTGGAAGCATACTCATGGAGAGGCTTGGCAAACGAGAGTTTGGGATAGAATCGTGGCAGAGGTCATCCTAAGTCAGCAGAGTCCAGGTCCTGGTTGATTGCGACTGCAGGAGTCAGCATCATCAGTTCTCTGGCTCCAGTCAGTTTGCCTCAGTTAAACGGGTTTAAGTCCTGTAAAAACTCAAGAAGGTATCTTAGGTCAGTTGTTAACTTTTGAAACAACTCTGGGTATTTTACTACTGATTTATTGGCTCTGATCTGGTTAGGCTATTTCTTGGCCTGATAGTGGCTATTTGTTCTTACATTCCTTTGTTCCCATAAAATCATTAACTACTGAGGTCTATTTTCTACAATTTTAATGTATCCCAGGAAGTTCTTCAAGAAATGTTCTTGGGTAAGTAGTGCTGGTCAGGCATAGATCACACAATGGCTGGGGGGCCTCAGATGACTTCTGTTGTGTCAAGAAAGATATGTCTTACCTCTTTTTCTGGAAACTAATCCTATCTGCTTACACTATCAGAAAATTTTGTAGAAGCTCAGGAGTCCGGAACCACTTAATAATATGTAGGCAAACAGCTCTCTGTCTGTGGTTGTGGCTATGAAAGTTTAATTTATTAAAGAGAAGTGTACTGGGGTCTTGTTATCTATTGCTTTGTAACATATCACACCTTAAAATTTATGACTTAGCAATCATTGTATTATCTCATAATTTTGTGGGCTGTTTGGGCTCATCAAGATAGCTCTTACTTGGAGTATCTCATATGGTTTCACTTCAATGATGGCTGGGTCTTCCTCACACATTTCTGGCTGAGGCTGGCTTTTCGTATGGAATATCTGTATATTGTCTCTTGGTGACCTAGATTTCAGGGGGGGCTGTAGTATGGAATAATGTATATGTTGCCTTTCTATGTGACCTAGATTTCCTAACAACATGGTGGCTGGGTTCCAAGAATGCAAATCCAAAACAACCAGGGGAAAGCTGTGTTGTCTTTTATGACTTAGCTTCAGAAGTTACATATCATTACTTCCATATTCATAGTCCTACCCAGATTTGGAGAATCACAGACCCTCCTCTTGATTGGAAGAATTTATTGGCATCCTCATATTACGAGAAAAACATGTGGAGTGAGATACATTGTGGTAGCCATCCTCAGTAGACACAATTTGCCAGTTTGCCCTCTGGGTATGAGAATTCACATCCCGCTCACACTGCAAAAATACATTCAGCTCTTCTGCCAAGACCCACAGTTTACATTCCAGTGTAACATTAGCTCCAAGCTTATCTATACCAAGTCCAGGTGTGAATGAGGCTCCACTGGTGCAATTCCTTGCAATACAGTTCCTAGAGAACCATTCCTCTTGACTTGAAGACCTGTGACTAAAGAGATAAGTTATCTGTCCTACATAAATGGAACACATAACAGTGGGATGGGCATAGGATAACCACGATAAACCCTCCCATCAAAAAAGGGGGAAAACAAGATACATCACAGTTACTGATTGATACCCCATGTTGCAGTTCCTTGATTAGGGAGGGCTCCTTATTTCTCTCCATAGGGCTGTTTGCTAGATTCTTGGCTCAGCCCTCTTGCTCTGGATTCTGCTGAATCATCCTTGCTTTTGCATAGAACTAGCCTTATTTTTGCAGCTGAGTAACATTTACAGGTTCGGGAAGTCCCAAAGTCTCCTTCCAATTTGTTGTGTTTCTGTCCTTTTCAGTTCAAGCTGGTACAATTTCTCTGACACTTTTGTGGGTTTCTTAATAAACTGGTATATAAATTCATTCCATTAGATAAACTCAACCAAAAATCTCTTCAGGACAAGCTCTCCTCAGTGTTGAGCTACCTGTGAGCCAGTGAGACTACAGTGAGACAATACCCTTATGATTCTTAGAAGTCCTAGTGTTGAACAAGAGTATCTGTGAGATACGACCATAGTATCTTCAGACAGCCTTTTTGCTTGCTTCTTTGAAAGGGTCTATAAGGCACCACCTTAAATCTTTCCTGAGGAGGTCTTAATAAAAGACCCTTAAGGTTCATTCTGGTTTTGATGTTTGCCCAGAACCTATTTCTTAATTTGAGAATAGTTTGCCTTCTGTAGAGATAGGAAATGAGAAAATCACAGCAAATCCTAAGTTTTTTATTTCCTTTAAATTTTCTTTTGAGGGGCGCCTGGGTGGCTTAGTCGGTTAAGCGTCCGACTTTCGCTTAGGTCATGATCTCGCGGTTTGTGGGTTCGAGCCCCATGTCGGGCTCTGTGCTGGCTGCCAGCTCAGAGCCTGGAGCCTGTTTCAGTCTGTGACTCCCTCTCTCTCTGACCCTCCCCTGCTCACACTGTCTCTCTCTCTCCTAGAAATAAATAAAACATTAAAAAAATTTTTTTTTTAAATTTTCTTTTGAAAAGTGAATTTTTCTTGTAGCTTGTCCCTTACACTTGTATTTTACTATAGATGGCTTGGAGAGGACAGATAGCACCATTAAAACTCTGCCCCAAAATCTCATTAGCTAGAACATTGAGTTCATTAGGTAGATTTCCTATTTTCCACATTACCATAAGTGACAATATTGCCAAAATTTCCACCACTATGTACATTTCCTCTAGCTTCTGATAAAATTTTCCTCACTTACCTTTAAGCACTTAGCAACAGCCTCCTCAAGTCCCACCTTACTTCCACCTGCCACCGCATCTCAGAATCAGGGCCACATACTTTAGGTTTCTGATATGGCAGCACCCCACATCCAGGAGTAAGAACTCTGGACCGTCAAATAGAAGTTGTGTCATAAGCAGTGTGCTTTAAGTAAGATGAATAAATTTTAAAATATTTTCCATTAAACCACTAAAAATTGAAAATGCATGAGTGTATGATACTTGTGATTATGTTTTTAAAATAATTTAACCTTCAGACATTAAAATATTAGTGTATAACAGGATATAATTTCTGGAACTTCAAAATAATATTTTAGCCGGAGACATGGGGTCTAGAATGATGAAATGAGATCAATCTTAAATTGTTGAATCTGGGTGATGGATACATGGGATTCATTGTAGAATATTTTTGTATATACTTAAACATTTCCACAATAAAAAGTTAAAGTAAAAATACTTTAGGAGTTCTTCCAAGGAAAGGAATTTAAAACTTGAAAAGATTTTATACTTAAAAGGATGGGCTTTAGTTTCATAGAAAACTCGCTTATGTGGAACACTCAGTTTTCTGACCATGACAGACAAATGAGGCATCATATTGTAGTTTTGGTCACCTACAGCTGTGCACTGAAAATTTGTTTCCATTTTTTAAACTTGACAAATACTTTGTTTATCCACAAAAGCTATCTTACAGTTTACCTTGCTGGATCTCACCAGGCATCATAACAAAGAAAGTTACTATGCCAGGTAATTTTCAGGCTATTCTCAAGTACCCCTGACTATAGAGAGGGAGATGTATATCCTCTCAGGATCCTAAGATGGCTTTGGCAAGTATGAGGTTCCTCTGAAATAGCATGTTGTATGTTTGAAGCTTGCCTACTTTTTTTTATTCAACTATGTACTAAGTATATCTATTTTAGTATTAAATCTCTTATTAAAGTTCTGTCTCCCATAACTCCAAGAAATATACTCTAGGAAGTTGGGACAAATTTGTCCTCTAACACTAAGTAATACCTGAGCACACTTACTTACTTACATCCCCTAGTTTGATCACAGCTCCTCAGGACTAGAGATGTTATCTTCTGGGGCACCTGGGTGTCTCTCTTGGTTTCGGCTCCTGTCATGATCTCTCTGGGCTCTGCACTGGCAGTGAGAACCTGCTTGAGATTCATTCTCTCCCCCCCCC
>NW_027532406.1:3417647-3417961 GCF_008692635.1 Crocuta crocuta | reverse complement strand
CTGCCCCCCCCCCCCCCGCCAAAATAAATACATAAATATTTAAAAAATTAGAAATGCTAGCTTCTGATGAGGCATCTATTATGTGGTATCTGTTTCTTGGCACAAGGGAACAGTTTGGTTAAAAATAATGCTACTTAAGGGGTGCCTGGGTGGCTCAGTCAGTTAAGCAGCCAACTCTTGATTTCAGCTCAGGTCATGATCTCATCATTGTGGGACTGAGTCCTGTGTCAGTCTCCATGCTGAGCTGAGTGTGGAACCTGCTTGGACTTCTCTCTCTCTCCCTGCTTCTCTTTGCCCCCCCCCCCCCCCGCCTT
>NW_027532406.1:3391762-3417614 GCF_008692635.1 Crocuta crocuta | reverse complement strand
TCTTCACTTTTCCCCCCCCCCCCCCCCACTGTCTGTCTGTCTTTTTGTCTCTCAGAATAAATAAACTTTTAAAAATAAAAGGAATACCACTTTGTAACTGTTAGAGTTCAATAATTCACCAGGGGCTTCTCATGAAACACTGGGAAACCCAGGTCTGTACTCAAAGAACCACTGCCCTAAACTATATTCAGTACTTTAATGTTTCTCAAATAATAGAAACATTTAACTGTTATAGAGATAATCCCATCCAACCTAAGGCAAGGCCAAAACCTTAACAGGGAAATTGAAACAATCCTTACTTCCTTTTTGACCAAGAATTGCTTGAGTTTTAACATGTCCAGATAGCACCTCATTTTCTGATTTTTTTGTAAATTTCAAAATTTATTTGATTTAATTTTATGATTAAAGAATTTTCTCTTTATTTTTGCTGCTGCTTAGAATTTATTGAGGTTTTCTTTGTGACTTAATGTCAATTTCCGTAAGGTTTCATGGGCATTTGGTGAGATTGTTTGTTTTTAATTTTCAGGGTACAGAACATTTATACCTACATGCATATATATTCCAGTTTATTAACTAGATTAAGGAGACTTTTCCTCATTATTTTGTCTGCTTGATCTTTGGAAGTCTAAGAAGTGAAAGTCTCCTGTAACTAGTATGTTTCTGTGTGGGTTTAACTTTGTTTCTCCTGCTATTTCTTCTTGATGATAAATAGCTGCTATGTTGTTTCCTGCATAGATATTCATAATTGTTATGTAGCAGGATCCTCCCACTGAGAGTCATGACACCAAGGCTTTTCTTTCCAGGAAGCAATTTTACTCCTGCCAGCACCGCTCAGTTGGGTTCATACCCAAAGAACTGAGCCCCGAACACCACATGGCATGGTTTTATATATTTTTTATTTGTCACTCATATATGGTAACACGCAAACATGTAGTTTGATTAAGTGGTCTCATGTTACATGGTCTGAGGGATGTCATGTACATGTATAGCCAGGTTGGGTGAGGTTTTTTTTTTTTCTTTCCTTAGGGAAGGGATCCTACCACAGTTATACCTTTGATGTGAATCATTACTCTTGGGGGGCTGCCTTCGCTATCCCTTTCTGGCTGCATGACCATGTGTTATCTAACCTCTATGAACTTCAGCTTGATAATAAAAGTGTTACTGTAATTCAATATATTGAGGTTTAAATTTTTTTTATTTTCCCCTACCTGCAAATATAATTCATATTCAGTGATGCATACAATATGAACAATGAAATGCATAAACGGGGAAGAAAATTACTCAGTGTGGCATTATTTTTTACTACACTAAACGTATAAAGGGGAAAAATATCCATCATTCCAGCACCCAAAGAAACTACTGTATTTTTATTGTATCCTCCCAGAACTGTTTTCTTTGTGCATTTAATTTTTAATTTTCAGAAATCTATCTTATTAAAGTATATGTGATATTTTAAGTAGACAGTACAGAAATGTTACAGAGTAAAAAGTGAAAGTCATACCTCCTCTTAGCGATAAAACCATTAACAGTTTGCTACAGATGCTTCCAGACTTTCCTCTATCATATACAAATGTGTGAATATATTTTAAGTGCAAATATAGAATCATACTGTATATTTTAACGTAAACTTAAAATCATACTGTATTTAATTTTATAACTTCATTTTTGTATGCAAGATCTCCATGATATATTTTTCTCACAGATGCATATGTGGATCAACTTTATTTTTTTTAGCAGCTATGTGATATTTCATTTAATTGATATATCATAATTTACATTGTTTCCAAATATTCACTATATAAAGTATCACAATAAATGTTCATTCATACAATTTATATTGAATGAGCACCCTTTGTGTGCCAAGCACTGTTTTTAGTTTTGAAAACATAGTGGTAAACAAAACCAATTTCAAGCCTTCATGAAGCTGTTCTCCAGTGAACACTTAGATCTCTGTATACTTGTGACAAGTTCAGTACAGAAAACATTTAAAAGCAGAATTGTTGGGGCAAAGAGCACACATTAGATACTGCTAAATCTCTTTATTCTAATCCTATAGGGAAAAAAAAACTAACTCGTTTCACTGTGATGTGTGTAATAAATTGCTTTTAAAATATATTGGTTGGATTGTCATAGTTTCTATTATTAATTGATATTTTTATAATCATTCTGACAGTGCAAAAAGATGGAAAAGCCTCTTATTCATGAATCAGCAAGTCAAGATTTATTTACTGAATATCTTAATGAGTTCATATATCTACCCTGTCTAAAAATTACATACTCTTAGTCTCTTTATTTGAAAGCCTGAAAATCACTGATAACAAAGGCAAACACTCTCTAACAGAATGATGACTAAAAGAGAAAGTTATATTTTCCCAACAAAATATTTAAATTGAATTGTGTTTAAATGATTTTTTAAAATCTTGCCTGCATGCATTTAAAAAAATGTTTTAAATTGAAATATAATTCACATGCAAGTAAGGACACAAATCTTAGGTGTTGGATTATTTTTCAAGCTGTTGCAATGAAAGGAGAAACCAGAAAGTTTAGCATATTGTCATTGACTTAGGGAGATAGAGGTAAGTAGAAACCATGTAGATAGTGCTTTGAACCCTTTCTTCTAGAAAATTTATAGTACTTTTAGTAATATGATGCAATATCCCCTATTAAGCTAGGTAACTATTACTGTGTGATAGAAGTTTAAACTTTCCAAATGGATGTGACAAGGGATTCTAACTGATTAAATAATTTTCTAGATAATTAGTATTGATTCATAACACTTTCAGTCCTTTTTACTGAAAGTATTTCCAAAAGATGTGTTCTGTTCTGTTGATTTTATAGGTACAGTATAGTTAATATAAGTGACTTTTGCTTGAATTATTATATTGTTAGGTACTTCAGGGACATTATTTTGAATGTAAATTTAGTTTTCATCACCTAGGATTATACCGTTGAAGCTGTAGGATCAAAACTGTGTGAAAGAATTTTATAGTCAGGATCTTAAAGATCATCTAATCCAGACCTTATATCACAGATAAACAAGTTCAAAGAGAAGTGAGGGACTTGAGAGAGGTCACAGTTTTGGCCAATCCTGGCGCTAACAATAGAACTTTGACTTTCTGACCCTGGTCACATGTCCCTCCCACATACCCAACTTCCCTTTGAGAGGCTTGGACTGACTCTGACCCAATGACTTCTTAGAAGATTATCTTCGGTAATTCTTTGCCAGTTTGTTTTCTTGAGAATTGCTACTTTATTCTAAAAGTAGAAAATGAGAAATATATTGTGGTTCCTGAAGATCTAAGGTAATTAATTTAAGGTAACTCTTCGTTAAGCATGCTTTCCACATTCATGTGAGATTTCCTTTAAGAATGCCTGTGTGGCCTTAAGGAATTGTTGATACCAAGTGTTCAACTCAGAAATGGAAACTTCCACAGTTGAGAGGTTGGCCCATCCTATCCTGAAGGCCATAATGCATTTCACGATGCAAATGCTTCTACAGGTATACTCTTAAGAGTATCCGCAGGGTTGTTCCTGACTCCTTTGAGGCAATCATCTGTCCTTGCTTCTGTAACTTTGGCATTTTCAGTGAATCTAGAGGAGGAATCAAAAAATAAGACAAATTTTGTTAGCCCTATTTCCATTTAAGTATAATTTTGTATTTAACTGAGATATAAATCAAGACTGAGTTTTCTTTTAAAAAGAAGATAAAAGGTGTATGAGTGACACAAAGCTAACAGCTCTGTCCAGGGCTTCTGAACAGTATCTTAAAAGTCTTTTAGTGAAATTGGGAAGAACCTAAATGAGGCCTCCAGATTTGTAATTTCATTAGAAACTGAGTGAGAAGCAAAATTAAGGTAAAGGTAAATATTTAACTGCTCTAGGCTATAGGATAGCTGCAGCTCTCAGAGCCCGCCCTACTCAAATATATTCATTATATATATATCTTCAGTGTTCAGCCTTTGATTTTAAAAGCAAAAAGAACATTGATTCCTTTGCATAACCCTTAAAACTTCACTTTCTGTTTTGTGTTTTATGCCTTTATTTGAACATTAAAATAATATTTTCTACTATATCTCTTGATTCTATAAATGCCTATGAAAAGTGATGTGGTAAATCTGTTCAATCCTTTACAGAAACATCACCACTCAGTTTTATTTTGAAATATTTATAACTGCCAAGTAATTGCATTGAGTAGCTTTTCACTACACCTTAATCAACAGTGGTTTCATTCCCTGTACAACCTTCAGGTCATGTATTCCAAAAGAATTGTATCCTATTTCATTTGTATTACTCATGACTCATTGTTTCTGTATTTCTCTTATAATAGAATAATATCCTATTTCCCCCTCTTTGGTCTTTGCGGGTTTTATTGTCAGAGAAGATAGGCTTAAAAAAGAATAATTTTCAGGAGCAAAACTAGGTGGGTCTTTCCATCTGAGTAATCTGTTTTGGCTTATGTTATTACGGAAGACTCAATAGCTTATACATAAGATGGTTTGAGATTTTTTTTCCTGCTTGTGTCCTTGTTGTAGGAACCACTTCTTCACAGAATCAGTAGCAGTTCTCATTTTCCCTGTATTTCTTCTTCTAGTTGGCTCTCATTTCCCCCTACTTTCTGTTTGCCTACTGTAATAAAGGCAGTGTGCCCATGAAAGCTGCAGGGTTTTTATTTAATAATGCAGTAGTGCAAAGAATGAACAAATATTTGCCACATACATACATAAAAATCCAAACTCACAAATCCAGAATGTTCCGTTTGCTCCTCAGTAGCGTTCTCTGCTATTAACTTATCTATGTGTGGCAAAAATTCTGAAAACAGAGCTTGCTTTTGAAGGCTTTTCATAGAGAATCCCTAAATCTATTCAATTCCTATTCTCCAATAAATAATCTTAAGGTGTAATAACCTTAAGCTTCCATTTTATATTCTTAATATTTTACTGTGAAAATTAAAAACTTTTATGACAGTTGGAAGAATAATGAATGCCATGTATTTATTACCTATCTTAATCAGTTGATCATCCACATAGCCAATCTGATTTCATCTTTACCCTCACCCATTTACTTGCACATACACACACATGCACAAATACTAGATTGTTTCATCATATCATTTTTCTTTTTTTTTTAAAGTTTATTTCTTTTTGAAGAAGACAGAGAGTGTGAGTGGGGGAGGGGCAGAGAGACAGGTTGACACAGAATGTGAAGCAGCCTCCAGGCTCTGAGCTGTGAGCACAGAACTTAATGTGGGGCTTGAACTCACAAAATGCTAGATCATGACTTGAGCTGAAGTCGGATGCTTAACTGACTAAGCCACCCAGTGGCCCCTATCATATCATTTTTCAAAAAATAGTTTAATGTATTTCTCTGACATATAAGGAAAGCCACAATATCATCATCATATCTAAAAATATCAATAATATTTTCTTAATATCATCAAATAAGTAGTAATTATTCAAATTTTCCTAAGTATTCCATAAATATTTTAGTGCATTTGGTTCATTTGAAGCAGAATCTAAACAAAAACCGTACGTTAAGTTCTCTTTTCTCACTTTTATTTAGCAAGGTAAATGAATATTTATTTAGAATGAAAGGAGAGGTCCAACAATTTACACCTTTTAAAAAGCCAACAAATACATATTCCCGAATAATTACGAAATATTTTTATTTATTAACTGCCTAACACACTTTTGTAGTACTTCTTTATTCCTACTTTTTTTTGGTCTCCATACTCTTCTTTCTAAGATAATTTTCTGTAGCCCCCAAGGTAAAAGCTAATTTAGCCTTTATTTTTTTTTAGCGCGGTTGATAAGCAATTTGCTTTTTATTGTTGATAGTTTGGATGAAAAAAAAACAAATTCACATTCATACACAGATGCCCTCGTTGTAGTATTACTCCCAACTAGGAGTATTGATTCATTCTATTTTTGCTATTTCCAACAAGAATAAAGGTCTGGTGCATTATAATTGTATGCATGTGTTATTGAATATATTTCTGACAGAAGAGAACTTCCATTTTGACTAGGTGTCAATGAAATCTGAATCTCTGACTTAGGTATTTCCCTTTTCCTTTTTTTGTTGAACAATTCAGGCCATTTATGCTATAGAAATTCCACATAGAATTTGCTAATCCTTGTGGCATCTTTTAACATATTTCCCTATCTCCTATATTCCTACAAGCTGTTAATTAAATCTAAGGGTGAGATCAGATTCCAGTTCAGTTTTTGGCAAGAATACATCACAGGTGATTGTATGTTTTCTATTGCGCTTATTAGGGGACACATTGTTCACCTAGCTCTACTTTTGTTAAGATATATTAGCACTACCCCTCCAATTTTAGTTTAATTTTTTTTTTTTTGGCAGCCTAAAAACTTGATGTTGAGATTTTGTTTAAAAAATATCAGTTTGGGGGATTGGGTCCTGCCTGGTTCAGCCCATAGAGTGTGTATCTCTTGATCTCAGAGTTCTGAGTTTGAGCCCTACATTGGATGCAGAGATTACTTAAAAATAAAATAAAATCTTTAAAAAAATATATCAACTTGGGGGGCATCTGACCGGCTCAGTCAGAAGAGTATGTGACTCTTGATCTTAGGGTATAAGTTCAAGTGCCACATTGGGTGTAGAGATTACTTAAGTAAATAAACTTAAAATAATTATTTTAAATACCAATTTGGAACTTTTAATATCCCAAAACAAATTTATGTTTTTCTCTTGTAATGTTATATATGTAATGTTTTCTTCTTCTTCTTTTTTAAGTTATTTATTTTCAGAGAGAGAAAGATCCGTATGCAGAGGAGGGGCAGAGAGGGAGAGAGAATCCCAAGCAGGCTCTGCACTGTGTCTGTGCAGGGCTTGATCCCACTGGCTGTGACATCATGACCTGAGCCAAAACCAAGAGATGCTCAACCAACTGAGCCACCCATGTGCCCGGTAATGGTTTCTTTAAAACAACAACAACAAAAAAAAACAAAAAAAAAACCATTCTGAGAACAAAGCTAAGCCCCAGCATAGGCCTTAAATGAGAACTATACAATAAAAAACTTTTGGGGCACCTGGGTGGCTCAGTCGGTTAAGTGGCCAACTTTGGCTCAGGTCACCATCTCACAGTTCTTGAGTTCGAGCCCCACATCAGGCTCTGTGTTGACAGCTCAGAGCCTGGAGCCTGCTTCAGATTCTGTGTCTCCCTCTCTCTCTCATCCTCCCCCGCTCATGTTCTGTTTCTCTCTGTCTCGATAATAAAAAAAACATTAAAAAAATGTTTTTAACTTTTTACATAGATTAAGGAAGGTTCTCTTAAGTTTTCTTTTCCCTTTTCTTTCCACTATTTTTATAGTAGAATATTTATACATGTAATAAATACATACTGAGTGTCTGTTATGTGCCAGGCACTGTAAAGGGGACATGGTTCCTGCTTCCATGGAGCTTATACTCTAGTAAAGGAAGGGATATTAATCAAATAATTTCACAATTCAATGTAAAATTATAGAGTCATCTGGATGGCTCAATAAGAAGGCTGATTGTTGATCTCGGGGTTGTGGGTTCCAGCCCCATGTTGTATGTAGAGATTACTTAAAAAAAAAAAAACACTTAAAAATGACTGTAAAATTATATTTCCCTAAGTCCTTAAAAGTGAGGAAAAATTTGAAAAATATTACGTATTGGGGTGCCTGGCTGGCTCATTCAGAAGAGCATGTGACTCATGATCTTGAGGTGGTGAGTTGGAGGTACCATGTTGGGTATAGAGATTACTTAAAATAAATGAACTTAAAAAAATTAGGTAAGAGGATTTGACCTAGTCTGGTTATATGAGGGGGTGATTGAATGAGATCCACAAAAATGAATATGCATTAATCAGATGAAGGAATAAACTGAGGTCCTTCTATAAATAGACTGAATGGGGAAAGACCCTGTGCCTAGAGAGGAGAATGTAGAATTTAAGTAATTACAAAAACACCAGTGTACACTGAAGTATACAGTAAGGAGAAGGCTGGTATGAGATGAAGCCAAAGACATATGGGTAGGCAGTAGGCTACAAAGGGCTAAGGCAGCTATGTGGAGGCCTTTAATTCATTA
The DNA here is from genome assembly GCF_008692635.1 of Crocuta crocuta. Taxonomy (NCBI): domain Eukaryota; kingdom Metazoa; phylum Chordata; class Mammalia; order Carnivora; family Hyaenidae; genus Crocuta; species Crocuta crocuta. The sequence goes on along the minus strand of NW_027532406.1, from coordinate 3,409,544 downwards.
ATTCATTCTGATATACGGTAATTATTTGAATGAATGGGTCTAAAATGTGCCAGTTACACTGCTCTTGGTGCCAGGAATATATAGTTGAACCAGTCATGGATCGTATTTTCTAGTGGCGAGGTAGGCAGATGGGAAGGCGATGAAAACAAATCAGTAAGAATCACATAGTAAGAAGTGCCAAGAATAAAATAAAGCAGAGTTTTGTGTTCATAGTGACTGTTGAACTACTTCACATTGAATGGAAAGAAAGGACTCTTCTGACAGGAGCTTTTTAATAAAACCTGATTGACAAGAAAGAGCCAATCATGTGACCATCTGTGGAAGGAATATTCCAGGCCAGGGAAAGTAATGTGAGGCCGTAAGGCCAGAACAAACTTGGCCAGTTCAGGGAAGTATAAGAAGGCATTGAGCTGGGACCCAAAGAGTGAAGATGACAGAGGAACAAAATATGTTCAGAAAGGCATGTAGCTCCTATATTCCTTTAAAACTGTATTCCAAAACTAGTAAATTTCAAGTGGCCTTAATTTAAATGGTGGTGTTTTACTAACATTAAATTAAATGGCCAGCTTGAAATATGATTATGACATTACCACTGCTCAGATTCTTTTGAGTTCAGCATTTATATGTTACTATGTGTGCTGTGATGACTCAGTCTCCTACCATTATTTTTTTCTTCTCTTTGAAATGATACTAAGGCTTTGTACTATCTGTCATGATGTCACTTGGCTGCAGGGAACTCCTTTGTCCTAATACAGTGTGAAAACAAAAGTGGAGGCGAGTTTCATAGCATTACTCCAGTCATTCTAGGTTCTGATTTTTTACAGTTTGGATAGCACAGCTTTAAAGAGTGACCTTTGCTCTGGTAATTAATGTGGTTTCTTAAGTCATTGAGAAACCATATTTACCGTACTGATTTACACACATAGGAGCAGCATTTTCATTTATTATTTGGATATCTAAGTGAGTTTAAAACCTGACTTTGGCCTTAAATAAATACCATTAGAATGTGATTCATCTTTAGGGAGTGGAAGGGGGAAGACTTTTTAATAATTCCTCATTAACAGTACAATCACCTGAAATAAAGCCTAAATGAAAGTTTTGAGAGATAAATTATCTATTGTTAATATTTTAATGACTCCTCATTGGGTCAGTTGAACTTCTGAAATGTTTTTTAAAAAGAAAGAAAGAAAGAAAACCACTAAAGGTGCTTCTCCTTGGAGCCAGGAACTTTTTATGTGATCTAACCCAGGAAAACTAAATAAAATTTGCTCACCTTTATTGAGTTCTTTTTTTCATCATTTTTATTTTTAAAAAAAAAGGAGACTAATCCTTTTAATATAATCAAAGCCCAAATTTTAGCTCCCAGGTAACTCAGTTCTAAACTGTTTAGTTGGAATAGTGAATCTGATTACTTTGGTTTCTCTGCCTTTTATTCCTCTCCATATGGACATGTACCCTCTGTGTCCTTTCCCTCTTTTCCCCACACACATAAGCTTTGCTCAGAAAAAAGACCTTACATTGGACTTTCTACTTAAGTATTGAGTGTCTGTCTTAAGGGATGACTAAAAGAAGATAGGGCGCTAAAAATCTTACCCGTTTTCTCAGCCAGGAATGTGTATAATTCATAAAATAATGTATTCTGTTAACCTGTATTTACAAATCATTAGCAGGATAACCTAATGAAATAAAAAACTTAAAAGCTGGGGTGCCTGGGTGGCTCGGTTGGTTAAGCGTTGAACTCTTGATTTCAGCTCAGGCCATGATTGCAGGGTTCATGGGTTCCAGCCCCGTATCAGCCTGTATACTAGCAGTGCAGAGCTTGCTTTGGATTCTCTCTTTCTGCCCCTCTTCAGCTCACTCACACCCTCTCTCTGTGTCTCTCAAAATAATAAATAAGCTTAAAAAAACAAAAAGAAAAGAAAAGAAAAAGTTTAAAATCACTGATTCCCAACCAGATTCTGTTTACTTACTTAAACATCTAATTACTTTTCCAAATAGAAGCAAGTCAGTTAGAGTCAATCTAGTCAGTATACACCACAAAATAGGAAACTTTGCAATAATGTTCAGACACTCTTATTTTATTTTACTTGATGGTAACTAGATGATTTGTTTAAGAAATACTTAGGAAGAGAAAAATATGAATTTAAAGAATAGTCATGTTTACAATGAGATATCACCACTACTAATGTATATTAGGTTTCTTTTGTCATATTTAGCAGTTGGCTTACCTTTTCTTCCACCTGCCATTTCTGAAACTCAGCCAGATTCTCTTGTCTTTGGCTCCTGATGCAGAGTTTATTACCAGCCAAATGAGAAAAGATTCAAGTAAATGTTTGCCCTGAAATTAAATAAGTCTACTATAGATATTTGTTTGTGAAGCAGGAACAGTCGTGGGCGTCAGAACTTCAGAAACTTTGCAGATTCCCAAGAAAATATTTTGCAATTTTGACTCAAGAATGAAGTTCCCAAGATGTTTTGTTAAAATTTTAGGTGAATTCCTCATATTCCTGGGATAGATAGCTGTTAGATAAAGGAAATAAAACTTTAATGACCCATATTTTTAAAGTACGTTTTAGAAAGAAGTATCCTTCTAGGACCTTGAGGAAGAGCTGGGATTGGTTAATTTTGTGGAAAGCCTTGAAACTCATGAGAAGTTTTGGCTTTATTATTTAAACAAAGAAAATCCTGCAAAAGCATTTTCAAGAGAGGATTGTATCATCCAGTTTTTATTTAGGCCGGTGACTGGTGTGCTCTGATGGATATATTAGAAGGACAAAGGATTAGAGGCTATTGCAGGAGTAATTAACAGTAGGGTTTTTTTTTTTAAGTGATTTTGAATGTCATTGTTTTATACATTAACTGTTTGACAAATCATAGTATCTGGGTTTATAGATGCAAAACCTAAGGCTTGAGGTAGTTAAAGAACTTGCTCAAATGCACAAAACTAGTAAATGAGGGGGCTGCAATTCAAATCCATTTGTGATGCCAGGGCCATCTAGCTAAGGTTGGATAACATGAATTTGCAGTAGTGTCATTTAACACAAATTCTGTTGCCTTTTTAAAATAGTCCTTGCTCCATCCTATTACAGGAGTTGATGGAATGGACTTATCGGAAGTAAGGGTTGGCAGAATGGGTTTAGGACATCGAGGAAGCTGAGAGAGACCCTAGAGAACATAACTAAAATAAGACTGACACTGAGTATGGAGAGTGGTAAAGCAAGGAAGTTAGGCCTAGAGTTGCTGAGGGAGAATATTGAAATGATGTGAAATTTCTTTTGGTTACACCCAGTGCAAAACCTCAAGGCTGTTCAGCTCATGCTTTTAGTAAAAACTATTCAGTGTACATTTTATTAGTTGACTCCTTGGGGTCACGCTTTGAGCCAAGGTAATTTAGAGTCTGATTTTTACTGATAGTTTCTTAAAACAGTGTAATTTATAGTATAGATAAGAGAGGCTATAAGATAGCAGACAATAAGATGTAAGTCCAGAGTGGCTTTTCAGTTTTGTGGTGGTGGTGGTGGTTTTGAGCAAAAGGTTATTGATATTAAAGAAAACTTGCATTATAGCCTTAGTGAGCCAAAATATTATTTGTTGTGATCTTGATGTGTTCATATATGCATGTATGCTTTTTGCTGAACTGAATTGGCATTTTTATAAGTATGTTTTCATGCCTGCTGCAGTTATTTGGGTATAGAGATCCAATGTCACCAGGAGACTTGGTCTTTTCTTAATCCATTTTAGTAGAATTTGTACTGTAAAATCAGCGTGAGTCATTCAGATTATTCTTACATTTGGACTTTCTTTTCTTGACTAGGTTGCCACTCAATCTTTGTTTATTCTCTCAATGCATTATGTCAGAGTAGGGAAAAGGAATATCAAACCAGTTTAGTTAATAATTACAGGAGGCATGCTATTAATTAGAATGCATAAGTTGTCTTTGAGCTTACTGTTAAATGATTGTTTTCTATCTCTATTCAGGGACTGAGTAATGAGGATATTTAAATTTTTGGAAAATAAGTTTCATATTAACCAACTTATCCTTGAAAACAAATGATAATTTCTAAGATAATGTAAGTGGTTTTTTTTGCAATGTTTTACCAAAAGACCCTCTTGGCTTCTCAGTCTTATTTTGGTACCTCTAAAATTCTGCCTGGTGTCTTGTCCTTCATCATAGACATAACCTAAAGCACCCCTTGTATATTCCTTACTTTTTAGGAGAAAAGTAAATTTCACTCAGCCAAGACTGTGTCCCTTGTCATTTAGGTACTAGATATACTTGAAGTCTATTTCCCATATAGAATATATTTTAGGAAGCAATATTACTTACCTATTCATTTTAGATGTGAATAGTGTTTTTTCCTTTAGTGTGGAAAGGGTAATGCTTTTAATTTGAAATTTCAGGGTCTCTTCTTTATCATTGTGAGGTAGAGACAGTGGACATAGCAAGAGACAGGACAAAAGGAAGAAAAAGGACCTCTGATCTAGTGATCAGAAAGAACAGAATTTTATAAAGAGAGTAAGAGGCCGAATACAGGTTGTGAAGGGACAAAAGAACTTGGTCTCTATTGCATAATCTTTAGTATTCATTACTGAAAATATGCTCCAAAATAGTATGTGGAATGAAGGGCTATTTTCTGACAATACACAACATAAACTTACCATTGCAATTTGAAGTAAATTGTTGCAAAGCAATACAAAGAGGAAGTAAGCTATCTTCCCATCACTGGTTTAAATAATGTTTTATCAAATACTTGGGTTTTATGTTGTCTGTTTATTATTGTCTTGTGGGAGATTGGCAGAGTGGGACATCCAGCCTTTGAGCAAACATAAGATCTACAGCTTGATAATTTAGTCATCGCCGAGACTTGGAGTTTCAAAATGTGCTTTAACTGTCACATCTGATTCTGGGATCACTTTCATCAGTGTCATTTCCAAGCTGTACTAAACATTAAATAGCGCGAGGGCTCACTGCTGCCAGCCCTTGGAACACAGTTTGGTTGTTAGCTCACTATCCCAGCCTCACATTCTGGATTTTTTTATAGATTGAGGATGACTCATGTCAGGAATCCAAACATTCCCAATAGGAAGCTGAAATGAGACAGCTTTTAGCAAGATGAGTAGAACCCATTGTCACACAACTTCAAATGATCTAGCCAGCCTCGGACTGCTAGTGAGAGCTGCTTACCAGCCAGATTGGAAATTAACAGGGACAGAGGATCTTTTTATGTGTCAAGACATCAACAAGCACTAGGACATGAGATACACAGCTGTAAACAACTCTGAAGACAGCAGAAACCAAACCTTTAATTACAGGAGGTGATTAAATTCAGGCAAAATTTGGGAAAGAAGTGTAAAAGGGTTTGTTAATTTGCTACCTTTTGATATCTGTACCATAGGTAGCATATTTTGGAGGGTTTTTTCTGATTGTGAAATAATATGTGATTACTGTAAATAATTTGGAAACTGCACAGACATACTCACCCACAAGTCTATTTGTTATGTCCTTTAGTCCCTCCGCAGATGTATTAAAAGTATAATTCAGCTTTATACTGAACAACATGTATTATAACTAACTTCATGATATTTTAATACCTAAACCCAAAAAATTTTAAGAATTTAACCCTTAAAAATCACCTAATCGAACCTCCTAAACTTGGAGAAGATATTTGAACCAGCGTGGCAGGTGATGAAAAAAGAAACACAGTTGTACACTTAACATGTCAACAAATGAGGGCTAAATCAGGTGGAAGAGTGCAACAGAAGACTTTATAAAGTGATGTTCAGGTGAAATTGCTCATCCTAATCCTGAACTTAACCGTAAACGTGGTACAGAAGTCTTACACTCCAGCTTTCTGCAGCTTCTTCTAATCTAAGGCTCATAACTGATTTGGCACAGCTGCTTGAACAGATCTGCAAACAAATGTTGCTCCTGGCACAGGCCTCTTGTAAGCAATTCTTTCACACTGCTGATGTTGGATTTTTTTTTTTCTTTCATTACTTGATGCATTCAAACCTGTCAACCCTATAATTTATTACTTTGAAGATTAGCTCATCTTAAATATAATGTGTGAGGAGGAGCCTTCAGTTAAAGGTAGCAGAGTGAAGATATTTTTACTCTCCTCCTTTGAAACTGAAGACAAGAAAGGAAAATAAAAGTCCATCATTAGTGAAATTAGGCACAAGGCTAAGCCCAAAATATGAACAAGGAGATGTAACTTGGTAGAAACTGTGAAATCTAGTCCGCATGTGGAAAGATGCTGACCTTCTCCTGGGAATTCCAGGCAATATACTCGTTTCTCTATAAGTGTTACATTACTTTAAAAGGTCTAACCAGTGAGGGGCGCCTAGGGGCTCAGTCGGTTAAGCATCTGACTCTTGGTTTCAGCTCAGATCATGATCTCATGATTCATGAGTTCGAGCCCCACGTGGGGCTCTGTGCTGACACTGTGGAGCCTGCTTGGGATTCTCTCTCTCCCACTCTCTCCCTCTCTCTCTGCCCTTCTCCCATTTGTACTCTGTCTCTCAAAATAAATAAACTTAAAAAGCTATTTAAAACTTTTAATGTTTACTATTTTTGAGAGAGAGTCAGACACAGAGTGAGAGCAGGGGAGGGGCAGAGAGAGGGAAACACGGAATCTGAAGCAGACCCCAGTCTCTGAGCTGTCAGCACGGAGCCTGATATGGTATAGGGCTTGAACTCATAAACTGTGAGGTCATGACCTGAGCCGAAGTCAGATGCTTAACCGACTGAGCCACCCAAGTGCCCCGCCCCCCACCCTGAAACTATTTAAAAGGTCTAACTGGTGAGGTTCTGTTGGGTTCTGATATGTCTTATAGACACAAAGAAATTATAGACATGATCTGTTGCAGAAAACACCGTAATTTTTTTTTAAACGTTTTATTTATTTATAGGAGAGAGAGAGAGACAGTATGAGCAGGAGAGGGTCAGAGAGAGAGAGAGTCACAGACTGAAACAGGCTCCAGGCTCTGAGCTGGCAGTCAGCACAGAGCCCGACGCGGGGCCCGAACCCACGAACTGCGAGATCATGACCTAAGCGAAAGTCAGACGCTTAACCAACTAAGCCACCCAGGCGCCCCAGAAAACACCATAATTTTTTAAAACCTCTCCAACATAAATGTTAAGAGATAATAGGGCAATAGAAGGTGATGAAAAATCAATGCACAAACATCAGGAAAGAAATATAAGGGAAAAAGAAGAGCAACCGAAGTAATAAAAACCACATTAGGAATTTTAAAGAGAGAGAGTATATGTAATCAGAGATATGGCTGAGGGGCACCTGGGTAGCGCAGTTGGTTAAGCATCCGACTCTTGATTTCGGCTCAGGTCATGATTTCATGGTTTATGAGTTTGAACCCCACAGCAGGCTTCACGCAGACACTGTGGGATTCTCTCTCTCTTCCTCTCTCCCTGACCCTCCCTCACTTGTCTGTGTGCACACTCTCTCTCAAAACATAGAAATAAACTTTAAAAAAAAAAAGTCTGACATGGCACATAGGCTTGAGGAAATTGCATACCTTTAAATAAGAAAATATAAGATATAAAAATTAAAGAGAAGAAGTTAAAGGAAAACAAAGGAGAGGTAACATATGCATGGGGCCAGCAAACTTTTTCCGTTAAAGGGACAGATAGTAAATATTTCAGGCTTTGTGGTGCAGTTTCTGTTGCAGCCAGTCTGCTCTGCCCCATAATGCAGGAGCAGCTGTATACACTATGTATGGTTTTGTTCCAGTAAAACGTTATATACAAAAGCAGATTTGGGGCTGGATTTTACGTGCTGGTGGTTTGCAGATCTGAAACAACAAATGGCACTGAAAAAAAATACTTAATGCTTATAACAGAGGAAAATTTTTCCTGACATAATTAAAACCTTGAATCAAAATGACTCCCCTATGGCCTGGCAACAATTGCAATTGATATCAAGACATATCCTGGTTAAATTACTAACTTGGAACAAGAATTCTGTGGACATCTAAGTAGTGGGTTAGGGACAGAACTTGGGTCTACTTTAGCTTCTTCCGCAATAAGAGACAATTTTAGAAAACAATGGAGGAATTCTACCTTGTTCTGGGTTTCACCTAAGATTTTTTAACCAGCCAAATACTCGAAGCATAAATACCACACATGGGTGTACACTAGCAAGGAAAAGCTGAAAAGTTATGTTTGTAACACCCATAAAGCCTTTTGAAGCAAATTACAATATGATAAAATGGACCTATACAAAAGAATTAAAGAATTCAGAAATAAACCATGGCAAAAACAGTGTGATAGTAAGAAATTTAAATTCATTTCATTATAGGATGTGTATATTTCAGTAGAAAGAATACTTTCAGAATAGATTGTAAATTTATAAAATTTGATATTATAAAAATAGCATAACTAACAAATCAGGTGGGGAAATGGATGACTGAAAGGATAGATGTGCTCCTTTCTTCATCATTCATAGCAAGGAATTGATAAAAGCTCCTTAAAGTCTGGGACGCCTGGGTGGCTCAGTCAGTTAAGCATCTGACTTTAGCTCAGGTCATGATCTCATGGTTCATGAGTTCAAGCCCTGCATCAGGTTCCATGCTGACAGCTCGGAGCCTGGAGGCTGCTTCAGATTCTGTGTTTCCTTCTCTCTCTGTCCCTCTTCTGCTCATGCCTGTGTCTCTCTCTCCTTGAAAAATAAATAAACCTTAAAAAAAAAAAAAACTCCTAAAAGTTTAACATTGCTCAAAAAAAAAATTTCCCCAGTTTCATAGTATTTTTTCATAATTTTTTTCTCAACTCTAGATGGGTGTTTAAGGACCAGTGTGTCATATATGCACCACTCATTGGCAAGTCTTCATTAGCAAGTCTTCCATTTTAGATTTTTTCTTCAGATAATTCAATGAAATTTTTAATATATTCTAGAAATAATATGTAGGAATTTGTTAGGAATGAGCAAAAAGAAAGAGGAGATTTATTTGGTTGTACAGTAGAAGTCTTAGAAGTCATTTAGGTAAAAGGAAATTTCCTCTGGCTTCCTACACTCCAATAACTGAAAGGTATTCCCTTCCAGCCAATTGGTATTGCTTTTAAGTAGCTCATTAAGAATGATTAAGAGAATGTGATGAAATTACTGAGCTTCCTTATAAAAAATCTAAGGACACCTGGGTGGCTCAGTCAGTTAAGTGTCTGACTTCGGCTTGGGTCATGATCTCACAGTTTGTGGGTTCGAGCCCCACATTGGACTCTGTGCTGACAGTTCAGAGCCTGGAGTCTTCTTTGGATTGGGTCTCACTCTCTTTCTCTGACCCTCCCCTGTTTGCTAATATGTGTGTATGTGTGTGCATGTGTGCACACACTCTCCAAAATAAATATAAAAAAAAAAAAAAATCTAGGCAACCAGGTAAATAAGCAATCCCATATAAATGGAGTGAGGAATGGTAGCATAATGTTATAATTTAAACAGTTGCATTTAACAATTTGATTAATAAAAAATATTATGCAGCAAAATTATTGTTAATTTTTTTCTATGTCTTTTCATTGGTGTGAATTTATCTTTACTTGCCAGAGCCAGTTTCCTTCATCCTCCTCCCCAGGTACACTCTAATATCAGTTTAATCCATCAGCATCCAGAAAATAGTCGTCTGGTGGTTCTCTCCCTTCACCTTCTGTTACTCTGTTGTCTCTTTATTGCAAAGCAAAGAACCTGTCTGTATGCATTACATGTGAAATAATTATGGTGACTAAGGTTTTATTTTGGAGGTATACTGTCCTCAGGTATGTTTGTTTCTTACCCTTCTAGCTGGCACCAGTTACACAATACAGTAATAGGACCCCTTAGTCATAGCTCTTGCCATCTCATCACATATCCTTCCCCTGCAGAGTGTCAATATTGTTTGGTTTTATTGACTTTACCACCTACTTAACAATAGCCTGAGGTATGCTGGCTTAGTAATAGTTTATAAGGAAACTTAATTCTATTTTGGATAAGCATTTGAATCTCTCTTTTAGGTGTCGCTTGCAGTAGCCACTGGCCTTGGATATTAGAATTATTGTCTATATCATTTTGGTTATAAAGTAGTTACTATAAACGAGCATTAAAAGAAGAATGTGGCACTGTCTGCATTCAAAGGGCTTGCAGTCTAATCAGAAAAGTATTGAAAATGTCAGTGAAAGTTGGAAGTGTATAATTTTGTATTAATAAAGTGATAAAGGGAGAGTCGTAGAGACTTGTGGACGTAAGTGATACAGTGCATTCTGACATTTTTATCCCAAAGGGAATTAACATTTATTGAGTGCCTTGCATGTACTAAGTACTTTAATAAAATTCAATCAAGTAATAACTCTCATCTCTAAATGTAGATACTTATTTTAACTAGCTTTATTCTTTTAGAAGTTTGTAAAATGGAAAATAGCTGTTTGAAAACAGGCAAAATAGTGTCCAACTTCACTCTTGAAAATAATTAGATGATAGAACAACAGAGCAGAAAACTGAAAAGACTTTAACAGCTTGTAATTGTGCAGCTGTGATGAAGTTTTGGGGTGATGGTGGAGGGGTCCGGAGCCGATGGCCAGTAAAGAATTCTTAGACGTCTTTGGTGCAAAAAGGTGATTTTATTAAAGCATGGGGACAGTATCTGTGGGTCAGAAGAGCTACACTGGGGTCCTGATGGGTAACTCATTATATACCCTCAGGTTGGGAGGGGGTCAAGGATAGAGTAAGTCTCTATGAATTTTGGGAGCAAGGTATCCAGGACCTTGAAGGGCTAGCTGTTGCTAGGGAAATGCCATTCATTACGGTTTCGTAAAACCTTAGTCATGAGACCCTTCAGATGTGTATCAGGAGACCATAAGCTTGGAGTATGATTCCAGCATATATCTTGGGGCAGTTGAGATAAAGGAAGTTTCCAAAGGAATTTTTATATGTTAAAGTAGACTTACAGGTTCCCGGGGGTAGGGAAGGGAGGAGTCAGAATAAGGTTAAGCCAAGATTCCCTTTTGATCCTAGCAAAGTGTCATCATCAAGGCAGCTGAGCTCCTTGAGTGAGGCTACTCTGCCGGTTTCAAGGACTTGTCAATGGGCTACAGGCAGTAAGGGAATTTCATTTTTTATATGCCTCAGTTTCCCACATTAGCATGGCAACCACTGAAACCCCTTTCCTTTATTCTTGGGTAGCCAGAGGTGTCTGAGGAATATCACACATATTCCACCTGGGGTGGGGTAGGGGGTGCCACCAGCCTGGACTTTGCCCTCAGCCTGTCCCACGCTCCCTCATCAGCTGCTCTGGCTTTATTAGAGGTTTGTGATTTAGAATGAAAAGTGCCTCCTGGCAATCTAAGTCATTACCCTCTTCTCTGACTTCTCAGAATTTGATGTGCTTCAAATGTAGAATGATTAGTGGGGGGGATAGGCTGGGAGTGAGCAAAACAAACCATGATTGCTCTGTTGTGGCAATAGTGATATTCGCACTGTTTTGCTAACTTACTCTATGAAAATAAAACCAAAAGTACTGTTCCTAGAAGCCACTGAAGTTTTTCTTTGGCCTTCTTAATGTCTATGATTATTTCCATTTTAGAAACTTGAACTCCTTTAACACACCCTGATTATAGAATTGACCAGCTTTTATTTATTGCAATTGTTGCTAAGGATCACTTTGTAAATTATTTAGTAGTGTTGAATCCAGAGAGGGAGAATGTGATATTCTAGCCATCCTCAAAGAGCTTGTGTTGTCCAGCATTAGAGAGACAGCATTGACTGCAAGCATTGTCTTAGTGATGCTGTTCAGTGACACTTAAACATATTGGCACTGAGAATTATATACTAGATTTTTTAAAATGTTTTATTTATTTCTGAGAGAGAGAGAAAGAGAGAGACGGCATGAGCAGGGGAGGGTCAGAGAGAGAGGGAGACACAGAATCCGAAGCAGGCTTCAGGCTCTGAGCTAGCTGTCAGCACAGAGCCCGATGCAGGGCTCAAACCCACAAACCGTGAGATCATGACCTGAGCTGAAGTCAGATGCTTAACCGACTGAGCCATCCAGGTGCCCTGAGAGTTATATACTAGAAATAAAAGTAGCTTCTGACTCCTGATGCTCTTAATCCTTCTTTTATAGGAACATTAACTCAGTGTATAAACAGATGCCAATTTTGACTGTGTTATGTCTCTATAATACTTTTCTGCTGGGAAAGGTAGAAAAGATATAAGATACTTTATTGGATACCCTTTGACAATTTGGTAAGAGAATAGTGTCTGGATCATAACCAGCATCTCAGAATCAACAGCAGAGAGGGATTTAAGTCAGTTTTCACTATTTTGACTACCTAAGGTAGGCCTTTTAACTTGCAAGTCATACATAGTTCAACTGAAAAGCTCCTTTGATAGCTTTCATTCAGTCTGAAATCTTGGTAAGGAAGAGTGGCAATAGAGAAAGAAAGGAGCAAGCAAACCATTGTTATTAGCCACACACGCAAACCTCTGTCTCTTTTCTGTAATTGAAACTAATGACACTTGTTTACATATTTATTTAACAAAAGATGGGCCTTAGGGATTAACATTGTGTTTCATACAGAAGCACCAAAGGAAATCCTGTGAGACCCTCTCATTGGAGGGCTATGCGTGTAGGAGTAAACCTCCTGGACCACTGGCCATCTGTCATCACCAGGTCTCCACTTAGGGGTTGCAAAAAACGAAATAACCCAGTGTGAATCTTGCAGCACCTGTTTGATTTTTAAAATCAAAGACGTTTCTTACTTTCCCTCTCTCCTCTGCTTTGGTTAGCTTTGGAATATTGAAGATCTCAGAGTGTCCCCAAATTAAACATCTGCTAATTTAGGCAAGGGTTTTAGGGAAGAACTAAGAAATGCACGCACGCGCAAACACACCACACACACACACACACACACACTATTAAGACACAAGTTGTTAGTCCTTTCATGAATTATTGCCAGTCCTATTTCCCACTGTCTCTTTCACACTAACATAGTAAATACTCATCAGTAAGCTTAGATACCAGCATACTAAGTATAAAAATGCCAAGATAGATATAAGAAGTTAAAGAGGAAAGTTTTTTTCATTCAAGGAGCTTAGAATATTCTAGGTATTTAGCACCTGCAGTTCCCTGGTTTATAGTAGCCCATCCCCCATTTGGAGATTTTTAATAAATGCTTTCCTTTTTAACTTTTTATGTTGAAAATTTTCAAATCTACAGAAATTTTGAAAGACTAATACAATGGATATCCTAATTCCTTTATCTAGACTCAATAATTGTTAATATTTTGCTGGTATATGCTTTTGTTTTCCCACTGAGCCTTTTGAGACCTCCTTGACTCTTCATCCATAAAAAATTCAGTGTGTGTCTCCTAAGAATAAAAACATTCTTTACATAATTATAATGTAATTATTACACTCGAGGAAATTAACACTGATACAAACATATCATAATTAGATGGTTCTGCTGACTTACAGAAAAATATTTTTTCTGTCTACCTGAAAGATAAATACATATTCCCCCTTGAAAATAAGTCTGAGGGAAAACTGTTTGCCATTTATTCTATGGACTTGAATAGTATATATCTGTTACAAGGCGGAAAGTCATAATCATGCTTAAAGTGGGAATCTTTTATCAAACAGAATCTGTCAAAAGACACCTATTTACATTTGTGCTTCAAGGAATATTTCATCTGCACTGCATATATATAAGTAATAGATGTTTCCATACCTTTTGTTTTTGATGCTGTTTCATGCTAACATTTGTAGAAAATGTTGTCAGTAAAAAATAGGATATTATGTGCCATGTATCATGAGAACTATCAATAATTTGATTCTTAATAGTTTTTCTCATTCCCTTATTAGAAAAAGCCGTACTCATGAACTTCCCAGCTTCATTCTTTCAAGGAAGTATTGTTTGTGTCTCGGTTTTACTTTTGACTTCATTTTTGTATTAGCTGGAGGGCGGACATTAGGGGATTATTTGTCACAATAACTCAAGGTTTGGCTCAGGTCGAGATCCCGGGGTTGTGGGATTAAGCCCTGAGTTGGGCTCCGTGCTATGCTGAGTGGTAAATGTAGAGCCCGTTTGAGATTCTCTCTCTCCCTCAGTCCTATTTTCCCTCTGCATGTGCATGCTCTGTCTCACTCGCTCACTCTCTCTCTCTCTCTCTCTCAAATTAAAAAAAAAAATTGAGAGGCATAATAAGAAATTACTTAATGTTTTACTGGCAAATGATTGAGTGGATATCTCCTTTTGAATTTTTTAGTCATCCATTTGGGCAGGATATTTAATGAGATAATAACATGAAGTATCACAGTGTTTTGGTCAGTAGTAATTTCCTACCACATCCTGTACATGTTCCTTTTCCAATTTTTTTTTCAAATAGTGACATGATAGTAGATTTCACACAATCAGCTGCCTTATATTTGCCTTAACTCAGTATTGAGACCAGGACTTGAACTTTGTACATCAAATTCTATTCCTAGTCTGCCAATTGAAATTGATTTTTGTTTTATTGCTAAAGCATTGTCCCATTTTTAATTTTTTTTGACTTCCTTATGATCATTACTTCTGTTTAGGAGAAGCTGTGGGTTCCTATATTGCCGGAAACAGAGTAGAAAGGAAAAAAAGATCTATGATGAAAATTAAAGAGCAAAAGGCTTATAAGCGTTTTAAAAAATGCTTTTTAAAATTAATTGATTTTTTTTTTTAAATAGGCTCCATGCCCCGCGTGGGGCTTGAACTCAGAACACTGACATAAAGACCTGAACTAAGATCAAGAGTCGGACGATTAACTAACTGAGCCACCCAGGCACCCCTAAAAATTGTTTAAAACCAAAACATTTGGTCCTCAAAGCCTTCATAAAATACAAGATTGATATTTTTCTAATAATGTGCTCCCTTCATGTAGAATGAAGTGGTCAGCTAATTTTAAATTTCATCTGGTGTTTACATACCATGAGCTATATGTAGTAAGCTTTTGAAAAATGTATACACGTTCTAGGAAACTGGTTTAAAAGCCATTCGTTATATGACTCTAGAGAGTAAAAATGGCCCAGTCCAACCTTTGCTTCCAGTCTTAATAGGATTAATATGCATGGTTGGGTTCTTAATATGAAGTTGATCCTCCTCAGCAGAAGGAAACCCAACCAAACATGCTTTTTTGCTTGGCTTTAACTTCACAGTGTTTAGGGTAGCAGTATATTTTATTTGGAAAATCCTCACAACATTTTCTTGAAGGTTTTGACTCTGCAGGGCTAGATAACCCTCCATTCAAGCAAGAAATAAAGTTAAGCCCTTAATTGTCACCCAAAACTGTCAGCTTTACTCAGCTGGAATTTTTTCGTTTTTGTTTTTTAATTTTTAATGTTTATTTATTTTTGAGATAGAGAGAACATGAGCAGGGGAGGGCAGAGATAGAGAGAGAAATGGAGACACAGAATCCAAAACAGGCTCCAGTCTCTGAGCTGTCAGCACAGATCCTGACACAGGGCTCAAACTCATTAGAACCATGAGATCATGAGTCAGTTGATTAACCGACTGAGCCACCCAGATGTCCCAGAACTCTGCTGGTATTAAAAGCCTCTGGCAACACCCAAACTATAGATACTTGGCTATTTTCAGTGAACATAGAACATTTTCCAAAACTGACCATAAGCTACGCTATAAAGCAATTCTTAATAAATTTCAAAAGATTGAAATTGTACAGAATATGTTCTTTAACCATGGTGGAATTAAGCTAGAAATTGTAACATTTTTATTAGAAAATTTCCCAACATTTGAGAAATACGTCAAAGAAGAAATAAATATCTAAACTAACATGCTATTAGTGCAGAGCCCCACATAGGCTCCTTCCCATGAACTCTGAGATCATGACGTGAGCAGAGATCAAGAGTCAGAAGCTCAATGGATTAAGCCATACAACAGACTAAGCCCTATTTCTCTCTTTATAATTTGGAAATTTTGTGAACACAATTACAAAGAATTTTTAAATTTAAATATTTACATTTTGTCATGTTTTTATTTTTTTAATATTTTTATTTATTTTTGAGAGAAAGAGTGGGGAGGGGCATAGAGTGGGGGAGACCAAGGACCCAAAGCTGGCTCCGCACTGACAGCACGGAGCCTGATGTGGACCTTGAACTCACGAACTGTGAGATCACCATGTGAGCCAAAGTCAGATGCTCAAATGACTTAACCATGCAGGTGCCCAATATTTTGTCATATTTGTATCAAATCTTTTTTACTAAGAAAATAATATGTTGTGGTCGCTCTAGCAGCACATGTACTTAAAAAAAATTGGAAATAAAATAAGCAGTATACAATACAATAAAGTTAAAGCTACTTTTGTTCCCATCCCCAATCTCAAAACCCTTTCTCTCCAGAGAGATAATTGCCACAAAAATGATATTCTTCCCATGTTTTAATATTTAAAATTTAAGTATGTTGAATATATTATTATACATGTATGTATACATATGAAAAGTAAAATTTGCTTATCCTGCTACAATTTTTAAATCTTGACATTTATCCAGTATAGATCTATTAACAGTTTTTAATTCTAAGTGAATTTTACTGTATGAAATTACACTTAATTACCCATAATATTGTTACTGTTACAAGTGATAATCTTTTCAAATCAAGCTGACTCTGCCCCAAAAATCCATACTCGGATTGGATTCTTTTACTCCCTCAAAGATTGACTTTACTCAGTTGTGTTTTAAGATGATAAAGATATTTTCATCTTTTATCAAAGAATGATGTAAGAGAAGCACCTGGGTGGCTCAGTTGGTTAAGCGTCTTAATTTCTGCTCAGGTCATGATCTCACAGCTGGTGAGTTCGAGCCCCGCATCGGGCTCTGTGCTGACAGCTCAGAGCCTGGAGCCTGCTTCAGATTTTGTGTCTCCCTCTCTCTCTCTACCCCTCCCATGCTCACACTCTGCCTCTCTCTATCTCTCAAAAATGAATAAACATTAAAAATTTTTTTAAAAAAAAACAATAATGTAAGAAAAAATCATGTGAAATTTCTTGTTTAATATCCAGAATATTATTGGGAATGCTGTATCCACTGTTGTTACTCAAAGTCTCTTATATAAAGTGCTGCATCAAACATTTCTTTTAGAACTTTGTGTTAGAAAATATTTTGCCTTTCCTGATAAATTATTATGCTTCTTCCCTTCTGTTAATGAGAATTGTCACTGATTCTGTTGTCTTTTTGTCTTGGAAGCCACGAGGTTGTTACTAGTTTTCTATTGTTGCTCTAACAAATTACCATAAACTTTGTGGCTTAAAACAACATAAATTTTTTTTATCTCATAGTTCAAAAGGTTAGAAGTCAAATACAGGTCTCACTGAGCTAAAACCAAGGTGTCAGCAAGGCTATATTCCCTTCTGGAGTCTCCAAGGGAGGGTCTGCTTTCTTGCCTTTTCCAGCCTCCAGAAGTTAGCCACTTGCCTGGCCTCCTTCCTTGGCTACATTGGGTAGAATCTTTCTCAGTCTTTCTCACACTGCCATCTGTCTTGTTCTACATAGCCACATCTTCCTCTAATTCTGCAAAGGCCCCTCTGATAACTTGTTTTATCCAAATAATCTAGATAACCTCCCTATCTTAGACTCAGTTTATTAGCCACCTTAATTCTGTCTGCAACCTTAACTTCTCTCTGCCATGTACATGCCCACAAATTCCAGAGATTAAGGCATGAACAGCTTGGGGGTGGGCATTATTTGGGCTACCACAGAGTTTTAGAGCCAAATACGGAACTTAATTTAGCAGTTGTGAAGGTTTTAATGGCCCACATTCT
>NW_027532406.1:3298147-3391624 GCF_008692635.1 Crocuta crocuta | reverse complement strand
CCCAGTTCTGTCCCCCCCCCCCCATCTTTGTTTTCTAGTATTTTTTGTTTTCTTGGTCCTGGTTTTTAAATTTTAATTTCAGAATTTTTTAAATTAACCACCATTTTATTATGTGTTTGTGTTATCGTTAGTTCAGATTCTTTGTAGAACCAACCAAGCATAGGGGCGCCTGGGTGGCTTAGTCGGTTGAATGTTTGACCCTTGATTTTAGCTCAGGTCAGGATCCTAGGGTCGTGGGATTGAGGCCCACGTCAGGCCCCTTGCTGAGTGTGGAGCCTACTTAAGGTGCTCTCTCTTCTCTCTCTCTCTGTCTCCCTGTCACTCTCCCCCTTTGCCCTGCTCCCAGTCTCTCTCTCTCTCTCTAGAAAAATAATAACAACCAAGGATAAATAAAATAATTTGAAAAATTGGACCCTTTGCATGCTTAGAAAATGAAGAAGTGATAGTGGTAATGGGGATCTCTCTATATAGATAAGGCTCTGTCAAGTCTCTCAGACTGTGTAAGGTTTTGACTAGGACTCTTTGCTAAGAGATTGGTTCCCATGTGATCCCTAAACAGATGGAGAGATCAGCTGGAGTCAGAGAATGTGGGATGTGGACCATTCTGGGTTGAGTATTTTCAGTTTTGAATTATATATGAAAGTCATCTCGACTGTCTTATTTGATCTTACCCTTTGTACTGCATCTGTAATGACTATTATTCTTTGTATTAATTTTAAGTAATGTGTTCATTATCTGAAGTTATACCCTAGAAAGGCTTTGTTAAGGATATTTTTAAAAATTAACCAAATTAAAATAAATCCCCTTTCATAAAGGCAGATAAAGGGAGGAAAGGTTATCAAACTCTATGTTATTTGTATGAGGACAGAGTATTAAAGACAAGTAAAACTTATGGATGTTTTTAAATCTCTAATTAATTGAAGGTAGATTTGTTGTTCTTATGGTATTCCTGTTGTGTAAAGTCTGGAGGGACTGAAGGAACATTATCAGTTAGTACATGACTTATTACTCATATTCTAGATTGAGATTTACAATTAAGCAGGACAGTTATGTTAGACATGCAGGCAGTGTGTTTATTTTGTTTTTAATTTGGTAAAGTAATTTACAGTAAATAGAAAAGGAATTTTTTTAATAGTTTATTGTCAAGTTGGTTTCCATATAACACCCAGTGCTCATCCCCACAAGTGTCCTCCTCCATTCCCATTAACCCCCATCAGTCATCAGTTTGTTCTCAGCATTCAAGAGTCTCTCATGGTTTGCCTGCCTCCCTCTCCCCCACTATTTCCCTCCCTTCTTCTCCCCCACGGTTCTCCATTAAGTTTCTCCTAATCCTCCTATACGTGCAAACATATGGTATTTGTCCTTCTCTGCCTGACTTACTAGAAAAGGAATTTTGAAACATACCAAGTACTTTGCTCTTTTACTTTTTATGTTGTGGTCTTCTCGTGCTGTAAGTCTATTACAATCACACAGCACATGGGAGGATGGAGAGTGATTTTTATAGCAGCTGTTGTATCCTTCTCCTTGCAGGGGAGTTTTTTAAAATGCTGATATTTATATTTGAGTGGTATCTACATTCTTTTTCATTACTGGCTGAAGCTGGAAGAAAAATTAAAATCATACAGAGTCGCCTTTTGGTTTGAAATTGTTTACTTCATTAACATAAGGAAGATGTGAGGCGACTTCTAACCACTTATTTTGCCTTTTATCCTTAGCTAAGAAGAAATTAAGCAAGTCTGTAGCCAAAAGACAAAATAAAGAAGTAACATGGGAGTGTAAGTTACACTTACATTTCTTTATAATCCTCTATATGATGATTTTCCCCCTTTTAACCTAGCTTTCCTCTTGCATTTTAAAAGTTACATAAAAATAAATACATTTACATTTTACTTTAAAATAGAGAGAATGGGCACCTGGGTGCCTTAGTTGGCTAAGCATCTGACTCTTGATTTCAGCTCGGGTCATGATTTCATGGTTTGTGAGATCAAGCCCCATGTTGGGCTCTGTGTGGAGCCTGCTTGGGATTCTCTGTCTTCCTCTTTTATCTCTGCCCTTGCCCTGCTCATGTTTTCTCTCTCTCTCTCTCTCAAAAAAAAAAATAACAACAGAGCATTTTGAGGTTAGTGGATAATATATTTATGTTAATCTTTTTTCTCTCAACCTTTATTTGGAAAAAATTTCAAACCCACCAAAAAATTACAGGAAGAGCACAATGTATAGTGTTATACCCTTCATCTAGATTCATCAGTTATTAATATTTTGCCACACTTGCTTTGTTTTACCGTTCTCTCTTCATGTGTGGCATATGTATGCACATGCGTAATAAAACACAAATTTTATTATTTCCTGATTCGTTTGACAGTGAGTCATCATAATCCTTTACCTCTAAATGTTTTGGCCGTGTTTTTCCCAAGAACAAGAACATTCTCTTGCTCTTATACAAAACACTGAATCTGATTTTACTTTTCCTCAATCCTATTACCTATGTTTTATCAGCATTTAAGAACAAAGGAAACAGTGAGGGAAGCTATTAATAGCAGTCACCCACTTCACTTCCTAAGTTATTCACCACTGTCTATCTTCCAGGAAGTGTGAAAATGAAAGATAGAAGTTGATTTTCAAACCTAAATAAACATAAAGGAATTAATTGATGTATAAGGCCCCGATAGCATTAAAAGTAGGCCTGATTTATTAAGATGCCACATATAGTTGAGCCATTTCCCTAAATATCTATTAGTATTTATTTTTATAAATTCATAGACAGAGTCGGAAGGGCCTTATGGTGCATGTTGTATAACCCATTCATTTTACAGATGAGAACTAAGGCTCAGGGTCACGTTACTAGGGATGAGACTAGAATCTTGCTTTTCAAACTCTCAATGTCATATTTTTTTCTGTTATGTCATGTTGCCTCCGAACAAGCCCTAGATGCTTATGTTAGGGTCCTGATGAACGAGAAAGGTAAAATATCTGAGAGCACTACATCAGATCTCTCTAGTATAACTCCCCTTAGAGCTCATCTGGGTGAAATGTAGTGGTGCTGCTCATTTTCATGTGCATATGAATTTCCTGGTAGTCTTGTTAAAAATGCAAATTATGATTAGATAAGTCTGAGGTGGGCCTGAGATCTTTATTTCTAA
The DNA here is from genome assembly GCF_008692635.1 of Crocuta crocuta. Lineage (NCBI taxonomy): Eukaryota > Metazoa > Chordata > Mammalia > Carnivora > Hyaenidae > Crocuta > Crocuta crocuta. Next base: position 3,388,484 of record NW_027532406.1, on the reverse strand, counting down.
CATGTTTATCTGATTCTGATGCTGCAGATCCATGAACTCTATTTTTGAGTAGCACTTATCTAGAACCAGCACAGAAATCTCACAGCCCCCAGGCACTAGGAAAGTAGGAAAAAACTATAAAATATTTCAGTTACATAAAGTATAGAGAATAAATAGTATAACTAACACCTGTTTACTCATCATCAACCTAAAACAAAATATTTTCCTAATTCCTTATTTTCCCAACTTCTTATGTTTTATGTTGAAAAATTTCAAATCTACAGAAAATTTGAAAGAGGAATACAGTGGACATCCACTTCCCTTTATCTAGATTAGCTAATTGTTAATATTTTGTTTTCTCACTGAGCCTTTTGAGACCAATGCATTGATTTATAGATGCAACTACCCATTTTCTGAATATTGTTATATCACTAGATCCTGAATTCAAGATTTCCATGGTACTATAGAGGGAAATATGAATTCAGGCGATAAAAAATGAAACTTTCAATCAAAGAGCAACCAATGAAGATAAAAACATCTTTCAAACTAGCTGTATTTATTCCTTTAACACTTATTGAGAGTTCATACTCCAGTGTGATTTGTGTTCTGATTTCATTCCCTTATGTCTAAATCTTTATGCTTCTTTGAATTGTAAAAATGATTGTTGAAAGGTGCAAATGCTCGCCAGATTTTTTGGGATTGTAGTTCTTTGAGGATGGGATGCATTTACACAACTATAGTAGCTGAAAGTAAAATAGATATTTAATATGTATGTGAAAAAATTTGCACTCCATCTCCCAAAATGCTTACAGTAATCATAATTACTTCCTTAATTCCCAGAGTAGTTTAGCAGTAAAATAAAAGTCAGTAATAATTCCCAAGGGAGGGGAAACTGGGACATAAAGCAAAGTTGTAAAACTTGTCAAAAGTATTAAGGTATAAGGAAGAAAACAAAGACAACACAAATAACTATTTATTAAGCTTCTGTTTTCTCCTAGGGTATGGATAGTGGGGTGGGTACCGATATATAAAGAAATGAAAGCAGTCTTCAGCGTGATCATTACTCTGAAGGGGAGGTAGACATCTAAACAGATAATTAGAATACAGTATGACAAATGAAAAAAGGACAGTATCTGAGAGCAGTGCAGGGGAGTTGGAGAGAGTAATGCATTTAAAAATGATAATAGAGGGGTGCCTGGGTGGTTCCTTCAGTTGAGTATCTGACTTTTGATTTTGCTTTGGGTCATGATTCCAAAGTCGTGGGATTGTGCTTCATGCTGAAGCCAAAATTTGCTTTTGTGTGTGTGAATGCAGGTTCTTAATAAGTAGAAGGGAAGGAACAAGGTAGAAAAGAACTTTCCAGTTCATGGTGGGGAAGACAGGTTGTCACTTAAGAAAAGGAGAAATTCCTTACTCAGGTATCATTAACATATCCTGTCATGAAACCCAAGAGAATAAACATGCAACCATTAAGGAAAATGTAGCATTCATTAGGGTATAAACACATTCCAAATATAGGTATAAAATTACCTCAAATAGTAGGGATCTAGACTAGGCACTAAAGTTTTAGTTGTTATTGGACTCTGGTTTTTGCACAGCATAAATCATATGTTGTAATTTTGGAGTAATACCAAAATCTAAAATAGAAACATTATTTATCAGTGAAGTTAATTTATACCAAATTATCTTAACTTTATTAAGTAGTGATGTACTAGAAATATCACTAATCTTTTACATCTTAAAACCTAGCTAATAATTTCAAGACCTAATGTAAGAGAATTGGCTTTAATGAACATTTCTTGATACAGTGAAATGGATAAATATTTGTATTTACTAAGATAAAATGATCTTTCATCAGTTCATATTACATTGAGTGATATGACATACAACTAGTTACAGTTAAGATTTGAGTGTTCTGATTATTTTAATCCATCGCTAGATCAGCAGTGTTGGAGAATTTTATGGCTAAGGTCTTGCTTTGTATGTTTTTATGTATGTTGTCCTATTTGATCCTCAAAGTACTATTAGTGTGGAACAAGTATTGTTAAATAACCTTATTGGTAATTTAGGAGCTAGATTTAATTTCCCAACTCAAAACCTGATGTTGACCAGATGCAACAAAAAGTCCTTCAAAAAATGAATAAAGTCCTCCATATTGCCTTGTTTTATAGATTTGAAATTCTTTTGGAAATCAAAGGTATATAAATTGCATCATGACTTCCTTTATAAAGTAACAATATATTCTAGTAGGAAAATGTTGCCTATATTATAAAAAAAGTAGTCACTATGTTTAATAATATTTTCAAGGAGAAAATAATTTTTTAATATTTCAACTGTAATCTAACTCCCAAAACATTAATACCACCTTCACTTAAACTGCATTGTAAACTTTGCTTCCTTGGTGGGTTATTGAAAGAAGAATAAAATATGCCCTATATTTAGTATAACCTTTTAAATATTTTTTAGGGTACTACCTAAAGAGATTCTCTTTTAAAACCTCAGATTTCTACTTTAAACATCATAAGGTGTTTATATTGTATAACCTCTTTGTGTAGAGATAGTTGTAGATATTCAAAATACATTATACTTACTCAATTCTTTTCAGTAAGAGTAAGTCTTTTAAGGAGATTGAAGGTTGTTTTGAGTTTCTGAATATCTTACATTTTGGTAAAACATCAGTCATTCAAATGTTATCACATTAATATTGTCACTTACCCTTAAATGAAATCAGCCTTGTGAAGTAGTCAATTGTGTTGTCATTGCTGTTGTTAATTCAACAAATGAGGATACTGAGACCTGGGGGTGGAAATTCAAGATAGTAAGTGGGAACTGGGCCCAGGTTTTTCGTGTTTTCCCACCCATACATCAAATTTGGAGGATTTGGGGTCACAGTGCATATTTCAGTGCATGGTTAGAGTCAAAGTAGTGAAAAATTATCACAGATGTGATGCTTCAGCTATTATATCAAGGATTTGGAAAAAAACTGATGCCAAATTGTAGAAGATATTATAGGTTTGTTTTGTGTTAAAAAACAAAATTCAGCTATTAAACAGTTCGTGAATTGGGCAGCATCCCACCTAGTAAGTACAGGGGAACCCCAAGGAATTGTACCAAATGGAAGGTATTTATAGGCAGGAGGCAGGGGCAAGAAAGTTAATTAGCAAAAGGAAAGGATTGTTCCTTAGAGGGAAGAGCAGAGTGTCTTATCATAACAGATTATCTCATCTTCCCTTGGGGAATGGGGAGGGTCCTGGTGGCAGACTCAGTGGCACCCATTAGAAAATTCCTCATGACCAGTTAAGACTACATTTCTGGGGAAGATTGAAACTGCAGTTAGACTACATATAAAGCTTTGGGAACTTGGCCTAAGTGACGCCATTCAGGGCCTCTGGTTTTCTTTTTAAGAAAAGACCAACTTTAGACCTTGGCTTTAGACCAACTGAAAAAACTTTACAATGTTTGTTTGAGATTTTTTAAATAGAGGGGATTGCCTTTACTTAAACAAAGGAACTACGTTTCTCTTTCTTTTCTATCTTTCCTTCTTTTCTTTCTTTTTTTTTTTTTCCTTTCTTCTGTTTTTCCCCCTATGGTCTAGTGTCTAACTGGCTATGAATATTTTGGGGGGGTAATGACAGGTTATTTAGACTTGACATTCTTCACAAGTTGCTGACAGAAATGTGTTGCTGAGTTTGCTCTTCTGAACAATGAAAAGTGAGTGTAGAGGAAGATGCATAATTTATGATAGTAGTAAAGAACTTTAAGTTTTGACTTGAATTTAATAATTTGCTCTGAAGGCATGAAATGTCTGTTTAGAATACCAAAGTTTGATGGTTTATTAGCTTGAATCTTAGGACTTGGGAAAATTAAGTTAACGGTATTCTGTAGTCTGACTCTAACTTGATAATGCTAGCGTTTTTCTTTTCCTAGGGTTAAGATTTAAGAAGTCGTTGTATTACCAGAGCAGATGTTCTACTTTAACTACAAGCCCCTGTTTTTCCCAGAAGTTATCAAGTTACTTATCAAAGATGTGGACTATCAGGGTGTCTGGCTGGCTCAGTCAGTAGAGCATACAACTCTTGTTTTCAGGGTTGTGAGTTTGAGCCCCACTTTGAGTGTAGAGATTACTCAAAAAGAAAAAAAAAAAAGAAAGAAAAAAAGAAAAGAAAAAAATGTAGACTATTTTGCACCAAGTGTATAAACCTGTCTTTTCTTTTCAAGGAGCTGTATTGACACCAAATCACTTTGATAATTGCCTAGAGATTTACTCTTTCTCTCATGATTTCTGCATATTTGGTATTTGCTTTCTTAACCTTAATCTCCATCTCTGCCTATGAAATTTAAATGCATGAATAAATACATACCATTTGCCTGAATGTGTTTCTTTTTTTAACTTCTTGAGTTATTTTTTAACTTTAAGCATCAGTCAAGAATTTATTAAAATCTTTCTATCTCCTTGTGATTTATTAAAACTATGCAATTAAAACAGCAAAATATATTCAATCTAGGGGAATCGTGGAATACAGTTTAGAATAGCAATGCCTCTTTGGTCTCTAGCACTTATTCTTTTTTTTAAATTTTTTTTTTAACGTTTTATTTATTTCTAGGAGAGAGAGAGAGAGAGAGACAGCGTGAGCAGGGGAAGGTCAGAGAGAGGGGGAGTCACAGACTCTGAAACAGGCTCCAGGCTCTGAGCTGGCAGTCAGCACAGAGCCCGACGTGGGGCTCGAACCCACGAACCGCGAGATCATGACCTGAGCGAAAGTCGGCCGCTTAACCGACTAAGCCACCCAGGCGCCCCTGGTCTCTAGCACATATATTCCTCTCCTTGGTTTTTGTCTTCGCTTTGGTTTTGTTGGTTTGTTGTTATTGTTGACACATTTGAAAGAAAAAGAAAATAGCAAGAGCAAAATGATTTTTATTTTTCTATTGGCCTTATTAGACTATAAAGTATTAGAAGGTTTAAAGAAAGGAAAGGACCTATTTGTGTGTTTTTGAACACTTAATAAGTTATATTTTATAATTACCAATATCATTATAGAAGTTACTGAGAAGGACCTTGAGAAAGTGATTTATCTTAGAACTACAGTGGCAGGGTGCTACACCAAGGGTCAGCAGACATTTTCCTGAGGAGCCAGATGGTAAATATTGTAGACTTTCTGGGCCATAGAATCTCTGTTCCAACTATTTAACTCTGCTACAACTCCTCAATTGTGCCATTGTAGTGTGAAAGTAGGTGACAGAGCTACAGATTGGAAGTAAATAAATGGGCTTGGTTGTGTTCCTGTATAAATTTATTTACAAAAACAGGTGGTAGGCCTGCCAACTTACGTTCTTTAGCAGCCTAATGAATAATATTCATAAACAACAATGTGTTTATGCAATTCTTTGCCCCACAAAAACACTTTTTATTGTTGAGGAGAACTTGCGAAATCATAGAGGAACAGAGGACTTCCTATTTTAAAACGATCTAGGAGATTGTACATAAATATTTTCAGGTAATGCAATATGCTGGTTGGAATTTCCTTTAAGAGACTGTGTGGGGAAAAAACTAGGTGGATATAGATGAACCAAATTTGAGAAAATATAGAAGTTGGTGCTTCATCACACTGTGCTCTTCTTTGTATGTTTTGAAATGCACATGTTAGAAAGTTACTATTTATGTAAATAATGGCCTGGTAAAGGCAGCAATTTTTCCCTTCTCTTGAAATAACTTTAAAATAAGAAAGTGAGTAAGAAAGCAAGCTCCATCTTGAGCACAACCAGAGAGATCTCTGCAATCCTAAAGCACAATATATGAAAAAAGGTTTACCAGATCCAATGAAGATCAAGTACATATGTGAGAGGACCCTGAGAGTTCCACATCCCCAACAAAGCCAAGAGAGCTCAACTGAGGTTGGCCTTAGTTTCCTCCAAAGCAGCATTCAACACTAACACTTTAACTAATACTTTCCTCAAAGAAAGATTTATTTAGGGATTTTATGCCAATCCAAATAATCCTTTAATGCAAAGGCAAAGACATTTTTTAACATGCCATGTTTCAGGGAACTTTATTCTCATGAGCCCTACTTCTACAGAATGAAATTCAGCCAACCAAGACATGAAAGGGGGAAACTATAGTTAAAGTATTGGTAGTGAGCATAGAATCCACTGCTCTATAAAATTAAGACATAGCCCCTGTGAATAAGAGGGGACTACTGTATTTATATTTTTAGTAAATGTCAGTCTCATACTTCGGCATGTTTTCTTAAATTGGAAGGAGGTGGGGAATTGAAGTTCAGATGAAAGATATAAAGTCTGTTATGCATCATGGTTGTGTTAAAGTATGTCTTATAGAGTCCTAAATGATTTTTCTTTCAGGGCTGATGGAATGGAATATAATATCTGGCTCAGAGGCAGATATTATGTTTTAGTTAATGTCTTCCTTTAATACTTTCTGTGACTGAGTGGGATACCTCGGGGACTCAGTTGGTTAAGCATTTGACTCTTGATTTTGGCTCAGGTCATGATCTCACAGTTCGGTTTGTGAGATGGAGCCCCACTTCGGGCTCTGTGCTGACAGTGTGGAGCTTGCTTGGGATTCTTTTTTCTCTCTCTGTCTCACCCCCACCCCCGACTTGCATGCATAAGGCACTCGCACCCTACCTCTCTGAAAATAAAGAAATAAACATGAAAAAATTTTAAAAACACTTTATATAGATGGGAAAGTAAAAGGTACAAAGGGATAAATTAATCATTTGACAAGTTAGAAACATATTTAATATTCTTTTTGAAACTTAATTGTGAGAAACTAAATTCCACACCTAAATTTTAAATGGCACTACTCTTTGAGAACGTAGTAAGATTGTGAGTGATTTCCTTCTTAAATTTAGAAAAAGGAAATTATTAGGTACTCAAGGAGTGAGGCTGCCTGACCAAATTAAAAATTTAAAAAAAAAAAGGGGGAAGTGAACAGAAAGATTTCTACCCAATAACAGCAAATTTGTGGTACAACTACTTAATAGCTGGCTTACACCTAGTTATGAAGAAAATGCATGTCTAAACCCTAGCAAGAAGGGGAAGAACAAAAGCTTGGTTTTTGACTTGATAGCCCTTAAACCAGTATTAAGTATTTAAAAAGTAGATGAATAAACAGTTTGTGTGATGTGTGTGTGTGTGTAAATATGTTTGTTATAAACTCTTGAAAACAAGCCAAAATGTTCATCACTATTGTCTTAGGATGGTGTGAGTTTGAGAGACTTCTTTAAACTGTTATTTTTAAACTTTTCTACAAAGAATTCATATTACTTAAATAATCAAAAAGTTATTAATTGTATACATACAATTTCACATTTGTCACTCTGTCCTGACAGTGGATGTTTCTTTTTGTGTTTTCTAGGTGCACCAGAGGCTCTCTTCCTGGCAGAATTTGGGAGTTGTTTATTGCAGTACTGTTGTGCCCTCTGATGGTGAGTTTAGGCAAATCCATTTTTTGTGTCTAATTTTTTTTTCTTCACTCAATGTTTCTCATTCTCTAACTAATATGCAAATTTATGTATCATACTCTTTCACTTCAGATGGACTTGGAGTCAGAGAGAGAAGTGGGGGGAGGCAATGCTAAAGAAGAGAAAGAAAATTTGAATGAAGATGTAGTGAATTTAGAGGAGAAATCAGAAAAGCTAATAGACCCATCAAGTTTTCATAGATCAAGGAGTATTAATATCTCATCTCTTCATTTATGTTTTAAAATCGGGGACAAAGGGAATGTGAAGATCACAGAAGCACCATCTTTGGTATTTCCTCACCGTTGGATCTTCAGATTATGGATCATGATCAAACTCTCCGGCCCTGATTGTTTTTTCTTTCCCTTCGACTTGGGCTGTATTATCCTTTGATGTGGGAAAGAAAGAACAGATGCTTGGGGACCGCATGCAGTCCTTTGTCAGAGTCCATAATGCTCAACAGGATGGAGGCTGCTATTGTTACTGGAGTGGAGAGATATGTGTACAACCCTTCCTGTCATTTCTCTTACTCAGTATTGGACACTTGCAGTTTATATTGTTTGCTTAGTAGGGTTGAGTGTTAAATGTATTTCCTCTGCATAAAATTTCGTTTGATCGAATTCTAATTTCAACCTTGTAAACATTAATTTATAGGCAAAGCGACCATCAAAAGAACATCTAGCACACTTAAAAACACCTAAAGTGAAGAAATCTCAGCAGAATTTTTAAAGTCCTAGGATCCCCCTGTTATTGATCAAAATAGATATTTAGAGTGTTACCAGAACCCTCCACCCCAAAGCTGTTTACATTTAATGCAGTCGCTGTTATCCAGTATGGAAGTATTTCAGTAATGTAACAATGGTACGGTTGTACTGGGGTATCTGGTTGAATATTATTCCAGGACATATATGCTAGTAGGTTGCCTATATGTTGCATAAAGGGTTGAAGGCAATATTTCTGCAAAAGCTGAAGGCATACATAGTTTTAAAAAAAAGTGTGGCTCCCCAGATTCCAACCAATACTATTGTCCTTCTTAAGAAAACCAATTCATATTAGTTATCAAGAAATAGAGGCACATAATTGGTTTAATGCAACTCATTGTCCTTACTGTCCTCAAATTATACATCTTTATTATTTTTACTTCTAAACTAATTTTACCTTAGGTCTATATAGTATATGAGAAAACTCTGCCTAATACACAGCTACTTCAATAGAGTTTAGTCAGCCATCTCTATGATCATTCATTGCTCTTAGTTGAGACTGCTGGATCATATTCTTTATCAAATCATTTTTAAAAAGTACAAAATCTAAAATAACACATTATATTTATATACCTAGTGTATATAATTGCATATTAATTATGTTGTGTGACAGATCTTCTATTTATGACTATAATAGCACGTATAACAGATATATATTATTTTTAATGTCCCTTACCAAAGCAATCTAAAGGTTCTTAGGTTTTCTTATATCACAAGTACTTTTAAAGATCTGGTGAAAGCTCTAGACTCTTTCTTTAGTAAAAAATTATGTGTGTGTGTATACACACACACACACACAGCTAATATTACACATAATTTCTTAGTGATAAAGACTCTCTCAAACCAACTCATGGACTCCCCAGTCTGATGGCCCTCAACTTGAGAACTGCTTTAGATACATTGTATACAGGTGCACAGGTACATGCCTGTATCTGTGTCCATGTTCCCTTTCGTGAGAGGCATTATGCTTTGAGGTTAAGTAAGAGACAAGCTTTGGAGTCAAGCAGATCTAGGTTTACATCCCAGTTTCACTATTTAACCACCTTATAACCTTACTCAAGGTAATTAGCTTCTCACAGCCTCTTTTCTCATCTGCGAAATGGAGATAGTAATAGTTACCACCTCTGAGATAAAAACATACTTACCCTGCAGAAATAGTACTTATCTACCAGAACCACTTACTCTATAAAGAGTGCTTTTGATAGTGTTAAAGACCTCTAATCTAAAAACCATGGTTTGGGGCTTCTCATTTTAATTTCTCTGTGCCCCTGATCCTCAACTATAAAACGACCAACCGCAAAATTTTTATGATTGTATTGTTTGTACCTACTTAAGCTCTCCAAAGCCTTGTTTATACCTACTTAAGATTTCCAAGCCTTTAGGGCGTTCCTCTTCACAGTAATAAAAGTTAAAGATGAGAGTAATTCTGCTATAGACAGGTTGAATATATAATTTATCATCCAATCCAGGATACTTTTGAGAATGAAAAGGGGGCAACCAGAGTTTTCCTGACAAATTTTAATAGTGTAAGCCAGGACATGTCATCCACTAAGCTTTAGTGTGAGTGTTAAAGGTGAGCTAGGGTAACAACAAGGGAAATCACCTCTTCTAGATGCCGTCCTTTCTCTATCCAGAATGTAATGCCACTCAGTTAACCCTGTTCTGAGAATTGTGGTAGAGAGTTGTGTTTATTTTGTAGTTTACAAAAGATGTGAGATTTTCTTACAAATTGTTTGAGAGCAAATAATTTTAGTAATGAAGGACTATTGAAAATTCCTGTTTAATAATAAATAATCATCTGTTTAATCAACACAAGTATAGATAACCTATAAATTCTTAACCTAAGGTCTATGGATGGTTTGGAGAATTAAGTATTACCCCAACTTTTTCTTTGGTTTTTGTCCTGTTACTTTTTTAAGTTAAAAAAAATTTTTTTTTATTTTTAAAAAATATCTTGGGGCGGGGGGAGGTGGATCCCAAGCAGGCTCCACCCTCTCAGTGCAGAGCCCAACTCAGGGCTTAATCCCACAAACGGTGAGATCATGACCTGAGCCAAAATCAAGAGTTGGATGCTTAACCGACAGCCACCTAGGTGCCCCTGTCCTGTTGCTTTTTTTTAAAGCTTTATTGAGAAATGTTTTGTATATCATAAAATTCACCTATCATTTCATAGTATCATAACATAATCCAGTGTTGAACTACTTCCTTCACTCCTAAGAGTTTCCTTGTTCCTGTTTTGCAGTCAGTCCGTTCTCCCATCATGTGCCCCAGGCAACCACTAATCCACCTTCTGCCTCTAATAATTAAATGTTTTCCAAAAATGTCATATAAATGGACTCCTACAATATGTAGTCTTTTGCATCTTGTTTTACATATCATACATAGTGCTTTTGAGGTTTATCCCTATTGTAGATTGTAGTGGGTGTTACAACTCTTTTCTTTATTTTTATTGCTGAGAAGTATTTTGGTATATGGAAATATCACATTTTGTTTATTCACCAGATGAAAGATATTTGGACTGTTTTCCATTTTGGCCTATTAATACTGCTGGTGTCAACATTTGCTTATAAGTCGAGGTGAACATATGTTTCCGTTTCTCTTAGGTACTTAGTGGGATGGCAGGGTTATATGGTATATGCTTAACTTTTTAAGAAATTGCGAAACTGTTTTCCAGAGTGGCTGTTATCGCTTTGCATTCCTACCAGCAACGTATCAGTGTTCCAGTTTCCCCATCTCCTTCCCAACACTTGTTTGGATTAATCTTCTTGATTTTAGATATTTTAGTGGATAGGTAGTATTATTTCATTGTGGCTTTAATTGGCATTTCACTGATGACTAATGATGTTGAGCATCTTTTTATTTATTTTTATTTTAGAGAGAAATTGTGCGAGTGGGTAAGAGGGGCAGAGGGAAAGAGAGAATCTTAAGCAGGCTCCATGCTCAGCACGGAGCCTAATGTGGGGCTCAATCCCATGACCCCCTGCGATCATGACCTGAGCTGAACTCAAAAGTCAGATCATCAACCAACTGAGCCACCCTGGCATCCTGTTGAGCATCTTTTAATGTGTTTATTAACCATGAAAATATTTTCTTTAGTAAAGCATCCAAATTTTTGCCCAATTTAAAAATGTTGACCATCTTAGTAGTGATTGGTAAGGATTCCTTATATATTCTAGAGCTTTTTCTGTTGCTTTTCTTTTCTTTTTTAAATGTTTTTATTTATTTCTGAGAGAGAGAGAGACAGTGTGAGCAGGGGAGGGTCAGAGAGAGAAGGAGACATAGAATCTGAAGCAGGCTCCAGGCTCTGAGCTAGCTGTCAGCACAGAGCCCGACGCAAGGCTCGAACCCACGAACCGTGAGATCATGACCTGAGCCAAAAGTCGGTCACTTAACTGACTAAGCCACCCAGGCGCCCCTCCTGTTGCTTTTCAAATAGTTTTGGGGAAAAGAAAGATTTGTTTGACTCATCTTACTAATGGCCTTTTTTATACATATTTAGAAATTCTGTCTTTATTTTCATCACCATATTGAGGGCATAAACTTGACAACAAAAAAGAAATGAAGGTAATGAAACCACTTAATTGCCAAAGATGCTAGAAGACAAAGCTTTGGTGTTTTAATGTGGGCAGAGTTCTCACCAACCTAAAGATGAAGTTGGGAAAGCTGAACAGCCTATAGTTTTCCATTTTAAAAAGTATATCTTTTTTTTTTCTTTTGAAGCATTTTTTATTTATTTATTTTTTTAATAGTTTATTGTCAAATTAGTTTCCACATAACACCCAGTGCTCATCCCCACAAGTGCCCTCCTCCATGCCCATCCCCCCTCCCCCCCACATCTATCAGTCCTCAGTTTTTGTCAGCATTCAAGAGTCTCTCATGGTTTGCCTCTCTCCCTTTCCCCCACCATTTCTGCCCTTCTTCTCCCCCTTGTTCCTCCGTCAAGTTCCTCCTAATCCTCCTATACGTGCAAACATATGATATTTGTCCTTCTCTGCCTGACTTATTTCGCTCAGCATAACACCCTCAAGGTCCTCTTACAGTTTGGACTTTCTGCTGTAAGTAGAAGTTTCAGTTAGGAACTACCAAAATGAGATTGAACTCGTTCTATCACAAAACCCTTTTTTGAAAGGTTCTTCTGTAAAACTGACTTTCACAATGCTGAGAAAAGCTGCCACGTGAAATTGGAAAGACCTTTAAACTTTATATGCTGACAGTTTTGAACTGGCTTAGCATGGAGTAGAAGCAAATTTATGTCAAATTTCAGATGATGTCATCCAATCTAATATTGCTGTCATTTATTCCAATACTTTGAAGTAAGTTTTAAAGGAATTGGAAACTATCCCATTTCCTTCCAGAATGCAACTTGATGAAACTACTGATTTGCTCTAAACACTTGGTTCCTAGTTTTTGTCTGTTAATAAGCTTGTTGACACAGTCAAAAAAAAAAAATCTCAAATATGTGAGATTCTCTTACAGAAATTAGAAAATCTGTTAACGTTAATGGCTGTAACCATCTTTGGAAGATTGTTAAATTTCTTTGCCAAAGTAACTACCAGAAAAAAATTTTTTTTGACGCTAGGGAAGATCTTGGTACTCTCTGCACAGATGGTACATCTTCTAAGCTTAGTAACATGCATATTTATATTGCCTCAGAGAAGAAAGGAGCCCCACCCATTGTAATAATGCATTGGATGTGGGTTTTTTTTTTTTCTCACTTGCACATACTGGCATTGAAGGCTTTTCCCAGAGTCCTAAAAGAAGCCTTGCCTGCTACCACAGAAGTAATCACTATCATAAGATGATTTTATCAAAATAGAAAATTTTCCTTTGCTTGATTAAACTTGTGACAGGAGTTTTGCTTTTTATTTATTTTTATTTATTTGTTTTTTGACTTTTTAAAAATGTTAATCCAGCTTAGTTAACATATAGTATAATAATGATTTGAGGAATAGAATTTAGTGATTCATCACTTACCTATAACACCCAGTGTTCATGCCAACAAGGGTTCTCCTTAATGCCTCTTGCCCATTTAGCCCATCCCCCCACCCAACACCCCTCCAGCAACCCTCAGTTTTTTCTCTGTATTTAAGAGTATCTTATGGCTTGTCTCCCTCTCTGTTTTAATATTAGTTTTGCTTCCCTTCCCTCATGTTCATCTGTTTTATTATCTTAAATTCCACATGAGTGAAATCATATGATAGTTGTTTTTCTTTGACTTATTTCAATTAGCATAATACACTCTAGTTCCATCCACATCGTTGCAATAGGCAAGATTTCATTATTTTTGATCAGCAAGTAATACTCCATTGTGTATATATACCACGTCTTTATCCATTCATCAGATGATGGACACTTGGGCCCTTTCCATACTTTGGCTATTGCCAGTATTGCTGCTGTAAACATTGGGGTGCATGTGCCCCTTCAAAGCAGCACTCCTGTAATCCTTTAGATAAATACCTACTAGTGCAATTGCTGGGTCGTAGGGTAGTTCTATTTGTAATTTTTTGTGGAACCTCCATACTGTTTTCCAGAGTCCCTGCACCGGTCTGCATTCCCACCAGCAGTGTAAAAGATTCTTTTTTCTCTGCATCCTCACCAACATCTGTGGTTGCCTGAGTTGTTAATTTTAGCCATTCTGACAGGTGTGAGGTGGTTTTGTGTTTGCTTGATGATGAGTGATTTGGGGCATATTTTCATGTGTCTGTTAGCCATCTGGATGTCTTCTTTGGAAGTGTCTATTCAGTTTTTTGCCCATTTCTTCACTGGATTATTTGTTGTTCTTGGTGTTGAGTTTGATAAGTTCTTTATAGATTTTGGATATTAACTCTTTATCCAATATGTCATTTGCAAATATCCCATTCCATTCCATTGGTTACCTTTTAGTTTTGCTCATTGTTTCCTTTGCTGTGCAAGAGCTTTTTATTTTGATGAGGTCCCAATAGTTCATCTTTGCCTCCGGAGACATGTCAAGTAAGAAGTTGCTGCAGCCAAGCTCAAAGAGGTTGTTGCCTGTTTTCTCCTCTAGGATTTTGATAGTTTCCTGTCTTACATTTGGGTCTTTGATCCATTTTGAATTAATTTTTGTGTATGGTGTAAAAAAATGGTCCAGGTTCATTCTTCTGCACTGTCCAGTTTTCCCAACACCATTTGCTGAAGAGACTTTTTTCCATTGAATATTCTTTCCTGCTTTGTCAAAGATTAGTTGGCCATATGTTTATGGGTCCATTTCTGGGTTCTCTGTTCTGTTCCATTTATCTATATGCCTGTTTTTGTGCCATTACCATTCTGTTTTGATGATTACAGCTTTGTAATACAGCTTGAAGTCTGGAATTGTGATGCCTCCAGCTTTGGGTTTCTTCTTTTTTTTTTTTTTAATTTCTCTGGCTATTCAGGGTCTTTTCTGGTTCCATACAAATTTTAGGATTGTTTGTTCTAGCTCTGTGAAGAATGCTGGTGTTATTTTGATAGGGATTGCAAGAGTTTTGCTTTATAAGAGAGAGGAAGTTTAGTTCAAGGAAGAGTTTTCTTATGCCTTGATGATTTATTTGGAGATATTTGGGACTTTATGAATGAGCATCATCTTCCAATTCAAGACCTTTCAGTCATTATTATGAATTTGGTAGAAAAATCCTGAATTCTTTTAACCAAGCTGTAGCTCTGAAGTTGGTAATTAGAAATAGACAACCCTGTGAATTTCCCAACTGTGGGAGGTGGGGAGTGTCTCTGTAGACTACTCATGAATGGAAAGCTTTGTCAGTTTCTCTACAAGAACTGAAAAAACTCAGAGCTCTTGAAGATTACTTCCATTCAGAAACCTTAAAATTGAATTTGGATTTATAATCTTTTCACTTTTGATACTGTATCAAAACACTGATATTAATTCAATTCTAAGAGTCTTAGAAAATTCTTAAGTTTCTTGCACACACCTACCCTACCATCATCATCTGGCAAAGGGAGCTGTGATTATATTTGTTACCACATCTTTCTCAGAGTCTCAGAGTGTTCACCACTTCTTTTCATGAAGACAGAAAGGCACAACATTTTAGATATCAAAGATGATATTCTAGTTAACCATGTTCTAAAACCAGGCCATTATGTGACCTTTATTCAAACCAAACAATAGGAGCCTTGTAATTGAAATGTTTTTAATATAGTATTAAAGTTTGTATTTTTTAACTTGTACAGTTTTATCTCTTTAAAAAACAGGAAATGGCCATTAATTTTGGGCTAAATATGAGGGAAATCAGTGTTTTGTCAACATTTATCTTAAATAGATGTCCATGTAGGAGTCTGCTTGGGCTACCATAAAATACCACAGGCTGGATGGCTTAAAAAACAAAAATTTACTTTTTTCACAGTTCTGGATGCTGGAAGTCTGAGGCCAGGGTATCATAATTGTCTTGTTCTGGTAAGAACTCTATTAGTTTGCAGATGGCCGCCTTCTCTCTGTGTCCTCACATGGTGGGGACTAGTGGAGAGCTCTTACCTTCTTATAAATCCACAGTGCTATGAGATTAGGACCCCACCTTTATGACCTCATTTAACTTTATTTATTTTAATGTTTTATTCATTTTTTGAGAAAGAGAGAGAGAGAGAGAGACAGCGTGAGCAAGAGAGGGTCAGAGAGAGAGAGGGAGATACAGAATCCAAAGACAGGCTCCATGCTCTGAGCTGTCAGCAGAGAGCCCGACGAGGGGCTCGAACCCACGAACCACGAGGTCATGACCTGAGCTGAAGTCGGGCACTTAACTGACTCAGCCACCCAGGTGCCCCTCATTTAACTTCAATTACCTCCTAAAGACCCTCTCCAGATAGGGAATTAGAGCTTTAGCCTATGAATTTTGGCAGGGAGACACAGTTCAGGCCATAGCAGGCAATATGAAGGAGGTCAGTTTCTGATGCAATAAAATAAATTATATCTAAAATGTTTTATGTATAAATTGTTTGAAGTTTTTTAGGAAATGGGGCTCAGGGAGGAATCCATACCTTTATCAGTGTCTCAAAGAGGTCAATTATCCAGAAATACTAAGGAACATGGAATTGGTTTATATAGCAATTACTGGTTTCCTGCCTCTTGTCCTTAGTGGAACAGGTCAGTTTTGTTTTCTTGAGATTGAAAGGCATGATTGGAAATTTTCCATTCCTGTGTTACATGCTTTTAGACTTCGGATTTAAGACTTTTGTTTTTAGGAAAATCAAGAGAAACTGTTAAAGCAGGCAGTTTTTTTCATATATTCTCATTGACTCTTCTCCACAGAACTGTGGGAGATTAAAATCCCTACACTGTATGTGAGGAAACTGAGGTAACAGTTATATTCAGTAATGTACCCATGGATTTGAGGTGTCTCCGTGGTAGAACTTGAAGACTGTCAAATCTGAGATTCCAAAACCATGCTTTTTCTACTGCACTCCACTGTCTATACGTTAGGATTGTATTCTACTTCTCATCCAGAAATTAAATGGACCAAGTGTCAAGGTTTAATAAAGTTACTTTCATAGAAGCACCACCAAAAACAGTTTTAAAAAGGAAAAATGTTATAGTACTATATTAGGACAGGATTTCGTTTTTACAAAAGCAAAAGAAAATTTTTAATTCTCAGTAGAGTGAGTACATGAATGGGAAGAAAGGGAGGGGATGGCCTTTACTTAGCACAAACGTTTTTGACATTTCTGAGAAATATTTTCATGAACTCATTTTAAAGGAACCTGAATTAACAAGAGGTACCTAGGTGGTATAGCTATTTAGCATCAGATCAATCACACAATGTATCAAAAGATGATTTATAACTTTGTATCTTTCCAACTTTTACTATTTAAGCCCCGTAATAACTTCAGAAAAATAATTGTACATAGTTTACAGAAATTCACTTGTACAAATATTGATTCACCTGAGGTACAAAATGAAATATGTAGTTGATGTGATTAAAATGAATTTATACTACTGGTTAGAAACAAACAACTGGATTTATCAAGCTAAAGTAGTTGTGATTATATAATTGTGCTTTCTTATATTGCTGTGGAAAATGATCTCCTACATAAATATTTACAAGCTTTCAACATGAGTATTCTCAAATGCTATTATTATGTGACAGATTTAGTATATTTAATATATTATGAATAATGTAAGGAAATTTTCAATGATCTATATTTCATAGTTAAATGGATTCTTCTGAGGTTATTGTGAAGCAAGCACATTTTGTTTATACTTGTTAATTGATATCAAAGATATTTTTGCCATAATGTATCAAGAAGGGCCTTACTATCACCAAAATAATATTTAGTTTACTCAATTAAATGGTAATCCTAGGTTTTTGTCTAACATATAATTTTAATGAAAAAGCTTGTGGGCTTTTGGAGTTGTATTTATGAACATAGAAGTATTAAAAATAAATTGTTTGAAGCTATTTAGGCATGAAACTAGTAAAAATCTGTAAAGCATATATTAGGAAGAATAAACTTTATTGAAGGACATAAAAGAAGATAAAAATAGTTATAACTTGTTAATGAATGTGAGGACAACACTGTAAAAATTGTCAGCTTCCCCCACATGAATTTATAAACTCCCATGCAATGCTCATCTAAACTAAACCTCAACAGAAACTGCTGAACTTATTCAAAAATTCATATGAAAGAATACAATTACACAAATACCTAAGATAAATTTGGAGTAGAAAAGGAGAGAAGGTTTGTCCAAACTATGTATTAAGATTTATTTTTAAAACCATAATAATCAAAACAGTGAAATATTGGTTCAGGAAAGATTGTAGGGTCAGATTAGAGAAACCTGGCACATACAGAAATTTGACATGTGATAGAATTAGCATTGTAAATCAGGAGAAAGGGGAGACTATTCAATAAATGCTGCTGTTACAGTTGACTTCTAACCTCACAAAAGTATATCCCAGATGGCATAAGAAGTAAAATGTGAAACACAGCTCTAAAAGGAAAAGAAAAGTCGGCCAAATTTATATTGGAAACTAAAAACAAGGAGGACTGCTAACTTTCTTGCCTTCTTTTTATTTACAATTAAGAAGAAAAAAATCTGATTTTTCCCGGGATTAATAAATTGTGTTATATTCATATAGTGAAATTCTATATAGGACTTCAAATTAATGATCCAGAAATCTGATTCAATTTGGATAAATGTCAAAGCATTATTGAGCATAAAAGGCAAGTTGTAGAAGGTTAATGTGGTGCAACCATTTATGCAATGTCTAAATACATGCAAAAACCATGCCATGTTTAGTTATTCAACACCACATAGCAAATTATGGCAATACTTAGTGGCTTAACAGTAATAATCCTTTATTATCTCATGTTTTATGGATTTGGAACTCAGGAGCAGTTTAGCTGGGCAATTCAGAATCTCCTGGAGTTGCAATCCCATGCTCGTTAGCACTGCAGTCATCTGAAGGTTTGACTGGGCCTGGAGGATTCAATTCTAAGATAGCTCACAGCATGAGCTGAGAAGTTGTTACTGGCTCTTGGTGGGAGACTCCACTTCTTCTCAGTGTTGACTTCTGCATAGGGCTGCAGAATTGTCCTTGTGGCTACTGGGTTCCCTCAGAGCAAGTGATCCCAAAGAGCAAGACAGAAGCCACACAGTCTTTTATGGTGTAGTCTGGGAAGTTACACACCATCACATCTACTGTATTCTACTGATTTACAGACCAGCCCTGATTTGATATGGGATGGGACCATACAAGGATGTGAATACCTTGAGGCAAGGATCATAGAAAGCCACCTCAAAAGCTGGCTTCCACGATACTATATATTGTATACTAAGCTGTTCTCTGTGTGTGTGTGTCTGCCTGCATGCATGAATGTATATCATGGATGAGAATGCTAAACACCAAATACCAACTTCAGGATATAGTGGTTTTCTGTGGAAAAAGAAAGATTACTCTGCTAAAGTGTGGGTAATTTTTTTAAATAGGAGCAAGGCTGGAATGACATAGGGAATTTAGTTACAATATAGCTGATAGAAGAAAGGTGGTGGTGGCCTGGACTAAGAAGATGGTGGCAATGCAGAGAATTGGAAGGATTAGAGATATTTAGAAAATAGAATGAAAGGACATGGTGACTGATTAAATATGAGGGTGTCATGTTCTGATTCTAAGTAGTCAGGGATATCAGACAATTTTCTGGATTGTGCAATAGTTAAATAATGGTGCTATTATTGGCTGAGATGAGAAATGTCAGAGGTGGGTGGTTCAGGGAAGATTAATTCAATTTTAGGCTATTTTTAGTTTGAAGTATGCATATGGGAAATCCACCTGTCCAGCAGACAGGTTTGGGACATCCTCAGCATTGAGATGGTAGCTAGCAGTTAGAAAAGACAGGAGATGCCTAGAGAGTGTGTGGATTGAGAAGCACAGAGGCCTAGGACAAAGCACTTAGAAACTTTCAAGGGATGAATACAGGAATAAGAGACTATGAAGGAAAATGAGAAAGTGTAGACAGAAAGGTGCAACCAGGAGAGTATGGAATCACAGAAACCAAAAGGAAAGCTTTTTATAAAGTGAAGGAGTGGAGTAGGTTTGATGAAGTTTTGGGGTGACAGTAGGGTTCATGGGGTCTGGAGCCGACAGCCAAGAAAGAATTCTTGAGGATGTCTTTAGTGCAAAAAAGTGCTTTTATTAAAGCTATGGGACAGGATCTTGGGGCAGAAAGAGCTGCCCTGGGGTTGTGATGGGTAACTAGTTATATACTATGAAGTTGGAGGAGGTAAAGTCAAAAGGAAGGCCTCTAGAGGGACTTTAATATGCTAAAGAGGATTCCTAAGATATCTGAGGCCTTGCTAT
Source organism: Crocuta crocuta (assembly GCF_008692635.1). NCBI lineage: Eukaryota > Metazoa > Chordata > Mammalia > Carnivora > Hyaenidae > Crocuta > Crocuta crocuta. The sequence continues at coordinate 3,368,462 of NW_027532406.1, read as the reverse complement.
TGTCAAACTAAGGTTGTTTTTCCTCTAGTATGGTATTAACATTTGGACCATAGGGGGGTTCTGTAGAAATATTGTACTCTGTATTTACGTCAAGTATTTGTCAATGGGCTTCAAGTCATAAAGAAATTTAATTTTGCCTGCCATTTCCTTCTTGCCTTTGTTCCCCAGGTCACTATGGAGGGGTGATGTTGGGGCTCCAGAAAACTGAGTCTACAGGTTTCTGGAGAATAGGCTGTTGATTAGATTGTCTTTTTTTTTTTTAGGATATTTGTAAACTGATGGGAGACCTATGTCCTGTATGACTGTAACGAAGTTTCTTTTCCTTTGTTCTTGGGCAGTCAGAAGTGCCTGAGGAATATCACACATATCTTATGGGGGCAGGTAGGGGGGAAAGCTAGTTTGTTTTACCCTCAGCCTGCCTTATGCTCCCTCATTATTAGTCTGTATGATTTCTCTGTCTCTTCCAACACTAAAAGTCTGTGCTTATAGTTCACATTCTTGATGCATAATAATACAGGAAAGAGGAAGAAAAAAATATACAAGATCATAAGTCATTGGAATCATCCATCATACATAAAGTTCAGCTCTAAGTAGCTTTGCAGAAAGCATCCTATATGTGGTTCCGTCTTATACCAGTTCCCTTTGATAAGTCCTTAAGAGATACACAATCATGTTCACTTTGAGACGATCTGTCATGGATGAGATTTTACCCATTATTTTGGACACCAAATAAATTTCCTACTGTGAACTTAACTTTCCTACTTACCAATTGGCTAAAAAAAACAAGCACTTATACTTTGCAACTTTTTCTGTATCTGATGCCTCAAAGACCTCTTTTTGTTTTTAAACATATTCCTTCTTCAACCCCAAATGTCTGTTGTCCTTCTTAGTCTGGAAAATTCCTTGCCCTTTTGTTTTTATGCCTAAATCGGTTGTCATGTTCTGTTTCTCAATAATCATGTTGGTTGACCTATAACTCCTGGGTTTCTTTGAAGCACATTGTGCTAGAAGTTCTTAGATTATTTCTTTTCTTATTGAAATGTAAATCAAAGCAAAAGATTAAAAATAAACCCAACCAAAGAACCACCTGATGCAATTCACACTTAAAAAGAATATTTATCTCTAGAGAATAATAGCTGATACCTGTCATTAGCTTGTAAACACCCATTGTGACTGCTACAACCAGCAGCCATTTCACATATTGTTGAACTTGAGCAACTTTGGTAATTGTTCTTTGGTTGCAAACCAAGAAATCTGACATTTACATTACAATCTAGTGTGTGGGAAAGAAGGAGACCTGGGGATTCATTTCAAAAGCAGTATTAAAATGAAGGTTTGTCAGTTTTAAAATGTGTTATTTCATGCAGTTTCTCAAAGCTTTCATATTTCACTCTTTTGAAAGGCTTCATTCGTGATCTTTAGTGTAAGAAGTTAAAGTGGCTGAGAATGACCTTAATTTTCTCTGTTGACTTTATCTCCGTTATTTTAGAACAGTAACCCTAAGCACTTAATTGTAAAACTGATGCTTTAGTGAAATCTTCCATGCTTTTGTGTTGAAGATTCACATCTTTTACTTAAAGTTAACTCTGTCTGCTTCTTGAAGTCTGTGGCTGAATAGTTTCTTCACTATAGGAAAAAGATGATGGAGGGGAGGAAAACAGATAAACAAGTTAGTTACCAAGTTTTATGATGCCATCGTCTTTATTGCCTATAGAAGAGGGAATATTCATGTTAATGGCTCTGACTTTTGGGAAAGACTGGATTGCTAAGGATTATTTCAGAAATGAGAGAGAAAATTTTCAAATACCTTTAGACATTAAAAATTTGAGATAGTACATAATATGTATTAAGTTCATAGTGCTATTTTGGGCCTCTTCTACCTTAGGGTATATAGACTACACTTTTGGAAGAATTAAATAAGAAGAGATTTTGGTCTTTTAAGTTTCTATGGAAAAATTCAAATCACATATCCATAAAGGATTAACTACTATGGGAATTGCTGTCCTGCTGTCAACAACTAGAACAACAGACAAAATGTATAAAATAATTGTTTTTAGACATTGAACAATAAGGATAAGAGTGATCTCTGAGAGAAGAAAAACAAATTGGATTGACCCTATATTGCCTCAGCTCACATCCTGAGGCTTTCTAAATTCTGAACCACAAGACCAGGCTAGAGTAACTTCCAATAACAATTACCAGAAAATGTAAAATGAATACTTCTTAGTATTCTGGCTCATACAGGACCAGAAATCATTTTACTTCCCTCCAGCCAAAGAAGAGACATCACTAAACATATGAACATTCAGTGTAGACTCCCAGAAGAACCATTGTTGTGCCCGAATCGCAAGTTCCCAGAGACCTCCAAGGAGTGACACCGATACAAGTACATAAGGGTCTTTATTACAAGCTCGAGCAGGGGCTCACCCGTCTACCGGCGCAGTGGCAGCAAGGTGAAGCCCCAAACAATGGCGAGCAGGGTTTTTATGGGGTAAGGGACGGGGATGTTACAGTGCACACGTATAGTATACATGCAAGCCAGAAGACCTAAGTTCTTTAGAGTGCTAAAAGGAAAAAGAAATATGGCTACCTAGAATTTTTTAAACATCAAAGTGTTCTTCAAAAATGAAGGTTGGGGGAGGGGCGTCTGGGTGGCTCAGTCAGTTGAAGTCTATCTTAGGCTCAGGTCATGATCTCACAGTTCGTGGGTTCGAGCCCTTCATCAGGCTCTGTGCTGACAGGTCAGAGCCTGGAACCTGTCTTCAGATTCTGTATCTCCCTTTCTCTGACCTTCTCCTGTTCACGCTGTCTCTCTCTCTTTCTCTCTGAAAAAGAAAAAAGAAAACATTAAAAAAAAATAAAGATTGGGGGACCTACATGTCTCAGTTGGTTGAGTGTCTGACCTTAGCTCAGGTCATGATCTCATGGTTCGTGGATTCAAGCCCCATGTTGGGCTCTGTGCAGACAGCTCATAGCCTGGAGCCTGCTTCAAATTCTGTGTCTCTCTCCCTCTCTCTCTCTCTCTCTCTCTCTCTCTCTGCCACTCCCCTGCTTGTTCTCTCTCTCAAATAAAAGAATAATTTTTTTAATGAAGTAAAATACACTTTTTTAGACTTCTCAAAGTTGGGAGAATATACTGTCAACACATCTGTCCGACAAGAAATGTTTAAGGAGGCTTTTCAGGCAAAAAGAAAATGATGCTAAATAGAAATTTAGGTTTATACAAAATGAATGAGGAACACCAGAGGGTAACTATATGTGTGAATATAAAAGGTATTTCCTCATTTTAAGATTTCTTTAGGGGGAAAAAATAGATACAAACAGAGAGGGAGGGAGGCAAACCACAAGAGACTATTAACTATAGAGAACAAACTAAGGGTGGGTGGGGAGTGGGGGGAGAGGGAAAATGGGTGATGGGCATTGAGGAGGGCACTTGTTGGGATGAGCACTGGGTGTTGTATGTAAGCCAATTTGACAATAAATTATATTCCTAAAAAATACTTATTTAAAGTATAATTAGTTGTCAAGGTAAAGATAATGTATGGTTTATAGCATGTAGTAATAAAATGTATGAGGACAGTAGTACAAAGCAAGGGGAATGGAAGTGTATTGGTCTGAGATACTCTACATTATACTTAAAGTGATATATTATGTAAAGGTCAACTGCATTAGGTTAAAGATGTATACTGTAAACCCATGAGCAAGGTTCAGGAAACTCAATAGTCCAAATCCAAGCTACTGCATATTTTTATAAATAAAGTTTATTGGAACACAGCCATACCCATTTGTTTACATACTGCCAGTGGCTGCTTCTGCCCCACAGTGTTGTCTGTAGTTGCAACAGAGATCTTTATTGTCCACAAAGTCTAAAATATTTAATATCTAGCCCTTTACAGAAAAAGTTTGTCAACACCTACTGTAGGGAAACCCCTAAAACCATAAAAAGGCATAGTTAATGAGCCAATAGTAGAGATTAAATATAATCATAAAAATAGTTAATATAGGGCACCTCGGTGGCTCAGTCTATTAAGCATCTGACGTTGGCTCAGGTCATGATCTCATGGTTCATGAGTCTGAGCCCCGCGTCAGACTCTCTGCTGTCAGCACAAAGCCTGCTTCAGATCCTCTGTCCCCCTCTCCCTACACCTACTCACTCACACGCTCTCCTTCTCTTCTTCTCTCTCTCTCAAAAATAAATACACATTAAAAAATTAGTTAATCTAGGGGCACCTGTGTGGCTCTGTCAGTTGAGCATCCAACTCAATTTTGGCTCAAGTCATGATCCCAGGGACCTAGGATTGAGCCCTGAGGCCATTTCCATGGTGAGCATGGAGCTTGCTTGGGATTCGCTCTCTCCCTGCCATACCCTCCTCACCCCCGTGCCTCTCCCCTACTAGTGCTCTCTCTCTCTAAAATAAAAAATATATGTAAAGATTTTTTTAAAGGGTGCCTTATTAAGAAAATAGTTAATCTAAAAGAGGGCAAGAATAAAGAAAAAGAGGAAAGAACAGTTTGGGCCAATAAAATAAGTAGCAAGACTTATACACAAATAGATTTACATACAACTATATTTATAATTTATTAAATGTAAATAATATACACACTTTAATTAAAAGGCTGAAATTGTCAGATTAGATAAAGTAGCAAGACTGTTGTCTTTAGAAAATCCTCTTTAAATATAAAGACACGGAGGGACACCTGGGTGGCTCAATCAGTGTGTATCAAGCAGTGTCCTAAGTGTTTTAAATGGTTTATTTTATTTGTTCCTCCCAACAATTCCATCAGTTAGGGATTAAATCAGTGTTATAGATCAAGAAAGTAAGGCTCAGAGAAGTTTCGTAATATGCCCAAAGTTATAAAGTCAGGATTCTATCCCAAATTTGCTTCCGAAGCCTGTTTTTCTTCACAGGCTAGTGCTAACTCATCTTTAAATGCTTGGTTGCTTGTGTAAAAAATTCTGTTTCCAAATGTATTTATTTATAAATTTCATTTGAAAAGTATTTCAAAAGAATTAGTCTGACATTTGTTTTAGTGACTAGGGCTCCATAAATCAAGACTATTGACGAAAAAGATAAGAAAATTGGATCCATTTAATAGCCTATGATAATGTTTCCCTTAAGAACATTTTAGAAAATCCCAAGTAGTTGAGTTGTGGCTTCTAGCTAACCTCAGGTCACATGTTTAAGAGAACATAAAAAGAATTTTTGATTATATCATAATATGTTCACATTATATAAGAGAATACTTATCAAGCACCTTAGGTAGAATAATTATACCATAAATTTGAAGTGACTTTCCTTGAGTAAGAGTCTCACTTAGTGTATTTTCACATATTATTCTCCAGGAATTCTTTTTTTTTTTTTTTACAAATAGTTTATTGTCAAATTAGTTTCCTCATAACACTCAGTGCTCATCCCCACAAGTGTCCTCCTCCATGCCCCTCCCCCTCCCCCCCACATCCATCAGTCCTCAGTTTTCGTCAGCCTTCAAGAGTCTCTCATGGTTTGCCTCTCTCCCTTTCCCCCACCATTTCCTCCCTTCTTCTCCCCCTTGTTCCTCCGTCAAGTTCCTCCTAATCCTCCTATACGTGCAAACATATGATATTTGTCCTTCTCTGCCTGACTTATTTCGCTCAGCATAACACCGTCGAGTTGCATCCATGTTGCTACATATGGCTAGATTTCATTCTTTCTCATTGCCATGTAGTATTCCATTGTATAGATAAACCACATCTTCTTGATCCATTCATCTGTGGATGGACACTTAGGCTCTTTCCATGGTTTAGCTATTGTGGAGAGTGCTGCTATGAACATTGGGGTACATGTGCTCCTATGCCTCAGCATTTCTGTATCCCTTGGGTAAATTCCTAGCAGTGCTATTGCTGGGTCATAGGGGAGTTCTAGTGTTAGTTTCCTGAGGAACCTCCACACTGTTTTCCAGAGAGGTATTCTCCAGGGATTCTTGAAAGCTGTGGCTCCTCAGAGCCACCTCCTAAAGGTAATGGAGACTGGCCCAGCAATCTCTGGCTACTTAGTAAAATCTTCCTGTGTAGAACTAGGGTTTATATACACCAGTACCAAAATCTTTACCTCAAATTCCTGGGAAAGCCTCTCCCTGACTTACTTAGAAATACTCCTTTGCATGTTTTCTTTTCTCTGAAAAGTGAATTGTGTGATCCATATGATTGATCTTCTATAAGCCAGTTCCCAGAATAACCTCCAACTAAAGCTAAAGGGCATATTCTTAAACCTTTGAAAACATTTTAAACCATGTTAATAATAATAGACCCTGTGTAAGAATAGTAATAATGTAGCTTTAACTCCTAATGAAATCTAATTATTTTATGATTATGATCTTTTTCATTCAGATGTGACAGTGGTGTATCAAAATGGGCTACCTGTGATATCTGTGAGGCTACCATCCCGGCGTGAACGCTGCCAATTCACACTCAAACCTATTTCAGACTCCGTCGGTGTGTTTTTACGACAACTACAAGAAGAGGATCGGGGAATTGACAGAGTTGCAATCTATTCACCAGGTATAGTCATATTCATTATTAATTCTCACCCACCCCTCATTTCACCTTAGAACACTGCTACACACATGTGCACGTGTGCACTCATGCACGCACACACCACTGCAAAAGAATCCCATACTCTTAACTTTAGGACACATTTTTTGGCTTAGCAAATGTCAGGAAATACTGTGATTTCTCTCCCAGTTCTCAGAATATAATTGTTCAGTTTTAGGAACTGAATATACACAAAAAGTCTCATTCAGAAGCACCTCACATACAATGCCACGGGCAAGGAGGAGCAGTCAGTCACATTTTATGTTATTGAAACCTTTTATCATTACCTTAGGCATAAAATCAATTTTTCTAGTGGGTGGGCCCTCCTCTCTGGAGATATGAAATCATAGGACTTCTTTTTACATCTTATTCTGTCTTTCACATAGTTTATAAAATAAAGACATATCCAGCTGGGAAAGAATATAAAAATAAGGCACTAAAAAATCCCCATTTGGCATGACATCTGTCCTATTTATTGATTTAAGCGCCTTACATTTTTTCCCATTCTTTGAAAAATTTTAAACCTACAAAAAGCATAAAAGACTATATTGGAACTACCCATTTGTCCTTGGATTTACCAGTTGTTAACAACTTGCCACATTTCTATGCTTTAAGTAGTTTAAATATACTTAATTTTCATCTTACCTAGTAATATAATTAGTAGACCAGTATGGTGTACTTCGCCCTGAAATCTGTCCCTACGAAATTCTTGGTGACCAATCAGTAATTATACTGAGAAGTATCATACACTAGAAAGCATTGTTTTTTTTACTCCACCAACTTCCATCATGGATAGATATATGACATCCATGCAGCCCTCCCATGACCCAAGATTTCCAACTGACACACATAGGTCTATGTAATTATTTTACTTGTTGATAAAGTTGTGGCAGAAAAGTGTATTCTTAAATCTTCATAGACTTGAGATCATGAAGGCATGAAAGCAAAAAGCCTCAGATAATATAAGCTTTGTTTAGCATAGAATTTGGGGATGAGGCAAAAATGAACTAGAATTTAAAAGAGAAGTTATAATTTCTAAAATTAATTTGAGGGTTGCTTTTTCCTGATCATTCTCAAATAATTATGGATAAATGACAAATTTAAATTTTCACATTTAAAATTTTCACAGATGGCGTTCGAGTTGCTGCCTCAACAGGAATAGACCTCCTACTTCTTGATGACTTTAAGCTGGTCATTAATGACTTAACGTATCATGTACGACCACCAAAGAGAGGTAAAAAGTAACCTTGATTAGGTCAAAGAAATGTAGAAAGACTTTTAAAAGGAAAGAACTTTAGGGGCACGTGGGTGGCTCCGTTGGTTAGGCGGCCGACTTTGGCTCAGGTCATGATCTCGCAGTTCATGAGTTCGAGCCCCGCATCAGGCTCTGTGCTGACAGCTCAGAGCCTTGAGCTTGCTTCCAATCCTGTGTCTCCTTCTCTCTCTGCACCTCCTCTGCTCACACTCTGTCTGTCTCTCAAATATAAATAAACGTTAACAAATTTAAAAAAAAAAAAAAGGAAAGAACTTTATTCTTGCCTGGATGACCTTGAGAAGCAGACAGTGTTCAGAGAACACTGGAAAGTCTTACAGCCAGGTAGACTCTGTTTCAAAGAGCTCATTAAATGCCTCATGCTTGAGTACCTGGCTAGTCCCCTGATGAAAACGTAGATTCTCCTTAGCCACCAGAATGTGTTTATTATAGGATATTGTCACTCTGTTTCACATAAATGCATGTTCTACGTAACTTAAGCTCCTTCCCTCCAAACAGGCTAAAAGCCATATTATTTTTAATAACATCACAGGGGGAATCTTTTTCGAAATAAATTATGGACTTCCCTGTACTCTTAAACATTATAACAGGAATGAATTAATCTTTTCTTTTCTTTCTTTTTTTTAATGCCTCAGAGTCAGCAGTGTGAAAGTTTATTATTGCTTTTATATAAAAAGTGTGGTATTTGCCTCAGGTGCAGATTTTAAGAAGGTGTCCTCCCTCCAAAACCCTCAGTAACCAAGATAAATAATACTTTAATGAACTGTTTTAAAAAATCAAAGTTAATGCCAAACCCCATGATGAACAAAATATCAAAAATTTAAATAAAGCAGTCAGTATTACTGATTTTCCTTTCTACCCCAGACTCCCACTATGACTTCTGCACGATGCTGATGCTAAATAGCCCTCTAAAATAGCATTTCATATGTGTCTTTTTGGTCACTTTTCTTTCTCTGCCCTTAATCTTTATTATTACTGATGTTGTTAATGCCCCTTCCTTCACCACCATCCCCTCCACCAGCCTCCTAGGGCATCCCTTCTTTTTAATTTTGCTTTTGAGAATTGTGTCTAATGTCAAAAATATTCTCAGGGAAAGCCTAAACATTGAATGCCTACAAAATCTGGTCCACATCTACTTTAAAAGTTTTCCTCTCTCTCTTTTAACATGTTACCTACTTTTCTTCCACCTTCTAATCCTTTGCTGTTTCCTGAATGGTGCCGTTTTTTGCCATTTCAGTGTGTGCTGTCTCTAAGGTGCCTTTTTTCTTTCTTCCTAACCTCATTTCCCCGTGTCAAAATCACCAAGGTCAGCTCTTCCATGAAAGCTTTAATGATCCTTTTCTTTCTGTTCTTTATTTCTCTCTCAGCCAACCGGAAGTGACTAATCTGTTCTCTGAACTCTTCTTATGACTCTTTATTAATGCTCAGACAGAAGGCACTGTGATTTTGTCTCCTCCATTGACTCAGGTGGCCATACTATGTTGAGTGAAATAAATGAGTTAAGTTGGTAGCATTTTGGTTGTTCAGAAGCCAGATTATTTTCTGTGTGCAAGCTAGCTGAAATGGAACTAGTTTAGAAAAAGTATAGTGAATACAGCAAGAGTGGGAAAAGTTTCCTTTAAATAGTAAGACATTACTAAACCAAACTTTATTACACTGGAATAATTGAACATATAGACTAGGGATTGTCAGCTATATATTAGCCAAGCTAATATGTTTTTCTTCTTTATTCCCTGATTTTTGGACTAGAATTTCTCCTTCAGAAGACAGAGGTACAGGCTTATTTTACTCACTTTTTTGTTGTTCTTTAAATTTGCTTTTTCTTTTCTAGCCTTATTAGCATAAGATCGACATATAGCTTTGTAAGCTTAAGGGATCCAGTGTGATGATTTGATACACTTAAATGTTATAAAATGATTACTACAATAGGATTAGTTAACACCTCCATCACCTCACATAATTTGTGTGTGTGTGTGCGCACATGTGACAACACTTAAGGTCTGCTTTCTCAGCAAATTTCTAGTATATAACATAGTATTGTTAACTATAGTCACCATGGTGTGCAACAGATCCCCAGATTTTACTCATCTACCAATTGGAATTTTGGTACCTTTGACTGATGTAGAGTACTATATGATCCAGCAATCCCACTTTTGGGTATGTAACCAAAGGAAATAAAATCAGGATCTCACAGAGATATCTGCACTTGCATATTCACTGCAGCACTATTCATTTTAGTGAAGATGCAGAAACAACCTGATGGTCTGACTACGGATGAATGATTAAGAAGATGTGGTATATACATACAATGGAATATTATTCAGCTGTGAAAAAGAAGGAAACAATTTGGGTAGATCTTGAGAGCATTATAGTAAGGAGTATTTTGATGAGATATGAGAGCTCATTCTATTTAGATTTTCTATTTTATATTAGTAAAATTTTAAAAGTTGACTAATATATCCTTATGTAAAGTATAATAGGCAGGAAAGTAAGCTTCCATATATTATGTTGTCAAAAACTAGAGGCTTTTAATCAGTGACTAATTCTAACCATCTTATCTAATGCTGTTTTTAAAGCAGAAATGAGGGGTGCCTGAGTGGCTCATTCCGATAAGCATCTGTCTCTTGATCTCAGCTCAGGTCATGATCTCACATTGGATGGGATTGAGCCCCATTGAGCAGGCACTGATAGCACAGCGCCTGCTTGGGATTCTCTCTCTTCCTCTTTCTGCCCCTCCCCTGCTCACACTCGCTCTCTCTTTCCCTCTCTCAAAATAAACACACTTTAAAAAATAAAGCAGAAATGAATGTTTTAGTGTTTTATTAGATTGAGCTGTTCCCAAGTTGAATAAGGGAGAGTAAAGGTAGAAACTGAAAGGGGGAGAAATTATATTTAATTCTCTGGGAATCAGTTCATCAGTCTACCCAGCTTCCTTAGATGTCAGTTCGAAAATGAAGTTTGCAAGAGTCAAAAGTCTATGATTCATGGAATAATTGTAGATTAAAGTGAAATTCAGTAAGCTCAATAGCAGCACTGGTGTAGAACTTTAAAAGATCTTTTCAATATTTAAAATATTTTTATGCATCAACACTCCCTCACCTCTGTTCTTAGCCAATGGGAGAGCTTGCCATTAGATACCATTTCACACAGAAGCTTAAATAATACTGTTTTAAGTCCATAAACTCTTTTTCCCAAACTTTTAAAACAGTAAAAATCAAAAACACAATAAGCAAGTGTTGGCAAAGTTGTGGAGAAAAAGGAGCCCTCTTGCACTGTTGGTGGGAATGCAAACTGGTGCACCCACTGTGGAAAAGAGGATGCAGGTTCCTCAAAACGTTAAAAATAGAACTACTCTGTAGCTAGTAATTGAGCTACTGGGTATTTACCCAAAAAAATATGAAAGCACTAATTCAGAGGAATATATACACCTCTCTATATATAGCAGCATTATTTACAATAGCCAAACTATGGAAGTAGCCCAAGTGTCCATCAATAGATGAATGGATAAAAAAGATGTATGTATGTATGTATGTATGTATATGTATATATATGTGTGTATATATATGTGTATGTGTGCATGTATATATATGTGTACACACACACTAGAATATTATTCAGCCATAAAAAAGAAATGAAACCTTGCCATTTGCAATGATGCAGATGGAGCTAGAGAGTATTATGCTAAGTGAAATAAGTCAGTCAAAGACAGACACATACCATATGATATCACCCATATGTGGAACTTAAGAAATAAGACAAAAAAGAGAGACAAACCAGGAAAAAGACTCTTAACTATAGAGAGCAAACTGATGATTACCAGAGGGGAGAGGTGGAGAGATGGGTTAAATAGATGATGGGGATTAAGGAGGGCACTCACTTGTGATGAGCACCGGGTGATGTATGGAATTGTTGAATCACTATATTATACATCTGAAACTAATATAATACTATATTTTAAATATATTGGAGTTATAAGTTTTAAAAAGATCTTAAGAAAACATAGTAAAGAAACTCTTTTTTTTCTTTTGATGATATATAAAATAGGTTTTAATTTTGTTTCCATCATATTATCTTCCTCTCCCTGCTTGAGGAAGATATTGCTGGCATCCAAGTCACCACTCATTTTCAGCTGCATCAAGTAAAGAGCAATTTGAATTTCTGTATTTGAGAAGATTAGCTATCATCCACATGAGATATTCCTCTTCCCCACTTTGGAACCCTTTTTATTAAAAAGGCTAAACAGAAAAGAAATCGCAAGTACTAGGGCTTAGGTGTCAGACAATGAGGAGGAACACAAGGATTTTATATACACAGGGAGCAGATGGAACAGATCTAATAAAAGTTAAAAGAAGGAATGAAGAAAGACTTTTCCAGGACACTTTTTTAACTGTTGAAACTATTTTTTTCTACTCGCCCCCTAACTTTTACATTTCTCTCCTATTTTTCTTTTCCCTGTTGATGGAAAGCACTTTAGAACTAAAAATGCTGTATGAATGTTGTGTACCAGTAAACCTGAACTTCACACACTTCCATCAGGCACTGAGGATAGAGGGCTTATTGATAGAGGATCTCATAAAGGCCTATTTAACATGAATGTGGGTTGACAGTCTGTAAGTATTATGGATACTTAAATATGGAGTCTAACCCCAAATGCACAAGGGAAGAGGCAGAAAAAAACCGAAACTGAACCAAGGGGGCAGGTCACAGCAGTAAGGCTCACTGCAAGCCCCGATACATTCTCTGGGTTAGCGTGGCTGTGTATGGCTGTATTGCCGTCTGTCGGCTGCAGGATGAGAAGAGGAACTGTTTTAGCAATTAAATGATTTTAAAACCTAATCTAAATCTGGAATGGAGGGAGAAGTATGGAAAGGGAGCACAAAAGGTCTTTTATCTCAGTCCATATTGAAGTAGTGATTAACTGCCTTCCACTTAATATTGGGAAGGAAGAGAATATAATTTGTATTTCACTGGTTGTTGAAAGTTGTTGTGCTAAGGAGAATTATTTTGATTAGCACCACTAAGCCCTTTTCCCCATTTGTCCTTCCAGAGGATATTGGAAACCTTGCTTCTCTCTTAATGATGTAAATAATTTGAGAGAAATGGTTGAGTAGGCCAACCAAATACAAACAATAACAAATACCTGATCAGAGACTAAAATAGCCAAAGTCCTTCTCAAACCATTCTAGTAACTAAAAAGACTTTTAACCCCAATAACTAGCACATCTCCTTGCCTTTCTGTACCTTCATTTCCTGGCACTGATGACATATGCAGAAACATAATAAATACCTCATTGCATTTTTAGTGAAACATACACACATCATCCAAAAGTTGTATTGTTAAGCCATTAGCAGATTTATCTGCTCTCTTCTTATAATTTCATCTCCAATTATATGGGTAAATTTTTCAGGGTCAAAGGTTTGGGACTGATGTTTTTCTCGACCATGATAATACTTTGGAACTATATTCTTCCTGACAAGAAAATCTAACAAAATAAAGCCAAATCTCTTGAGTTTACTGGGGCTTTAGTCATGCCTGTTCAGAGTCGGTACACACACACACACACACACACACACACACACACACACACACACACACCAGAATATTACTCAGCCATAAAAAATGAAGTCTTGCCATTTGCAACCACATGTATGGAGCTAGAGAGTATTATGTTAAGTGAAATAAGTCAGAGAAAAACAAATACTATATGATATCACTCATATGGAATTTAAGAAACAAAACAAATGATCAAAGGAGGAAAACAGCGAGAAAAGAGAGGGAGGCAAACCAAGAAACAGACTGATGGTTAGAAAACAAACTGATGAAGAAAAAAAAGAAAGAAAAAACAAACTGATGGTTACTAGAAGTGGGGGGGAGGGCTAGAGAGATGGGCTAAACAGGTGAAGGAGATTAAGGAATGCACTTGTTGTGATGAGCCCTGAGCAATGTATGGAATTGTTGAATCACTATATTGTACACTTGAAACCAGTATATACTGTATGTTAACTAACTGGGATTTAAATAAAAACTTCAATGAAAAAAAGGATGCGTGACAATTGGAGCTTGGAAGGTCAGAAAAAAATCACTAATTTTAAAGTGATGGCATGGGGAGATTAATCAAAGCTTGCGAAGGAACCTGGAAATTCTGATACATCTAACTATTAGGATAGGGCTGTGAAGGAAGACTGATAGAGAAATCCCTAAGACAGTGCTGCTAGATAGATACATTATCTATGATAATGTGTCTGTTCCATTTTTGCACTGTCCAATATGGTAGACATTAGTCAATGTGGTTATTGAACCCTTGAAATATGGCTAGTGTGACTGGTGAACTGAATTTTAAATTTTATGTTAATTAATATAAACTTAAATAGCTACATGTGACTCATGGTTACTGTTTTGGACAGCAGAGCTCTAGAAGGCTGCATCTGGTTGTGGGCCTGGGTGTGCCATTCATCGACAGAGGTAGCAGTTGAGAAAAAAGAGCCAGATGCAGAGCACGGGAAAACAAGCACAAGCTGGCATCTCTAGGCACCTGCATCTCTCACTACTACCCACGACAGCCTTCAGAGCATAATGGCTTCTGCATCGCTTCTGCCTTCCAAAATCTCACTTGAATTTCTCATTTGGTTAACACTATCTTTGAACCATGCAGGGATGGGTATTTTGGAAAACATAATTCCAGTTTGGCTAGATTGACAAGGTATAAAACCACCAAACTGCTTTTCTCATCTAATGATGTATTCTGAAAATCTTATCATACCAGTACATAAAGAATTCCTCATTCTTTTTCACATTGTATTGCACATGTACTGCATTGTATGAATGTATATCACCATTTACTTAACTGCTTATTTTAGAATTTTTTGATGGACTTTTATTTAGCTTTCATCTTTTGCTGTAGTGTATATATTGTAGCATTGAATAATCTTGAATATGTGTCACTTAGGAAGTCTCTGAGTGTATATGTAAGAAAAATACCTGGAAGTGGAAGACTGTGTCAAAGAAAATGTGGATCAAAAACTTAGATTTTGAAGAAGAAAAAGAATATTAAAAATAATGAAAGACAATCAAAAGAGAAATATTTTTATAACCTTAAAGTGAAAAAGAGCTTTCTAACTATAACATAAAACCCTGAAACCATAAAAGAAAAGACTGATACCAAAAATAAGTTTTCTACACAGCAAAGCCCATAATACAAAGATTAATTTTTAAACTAACAGGTTTCAATGAATAATATTCTAATAGAGGCTTACTTTTTTGTAAAACAGTTTCCAAGCCTGATTTCCAATTTTATGGATTTTCAGGATAATCATAACTTGAAATGATTATCTCTACATGTTTGATCATTAACATATCCATGCTCCGTTAGGAAAAGGAAGAGAAGAAATTGTTTAGTTTTGCTTACTTGCTTCTTTTCCTTTTTTCTTCCTCCCCTCACTTCTTCTCTTCCTCCCTCCCCCCCGCCCCCTTCCTTGGACGTCTGAGCAAATACAGTACTGTCATAGACTCTGGGTCTGGAGTTCTCTCTTATCCAGCAAGAGAGTGGACACAGGATTAAGATGCGAGAAGCTAATGTCCAGGAGGAGACGAGTCCCGAGGAAGAGTCCTTGCTCCCTTTTTACTAGGATCAGAAGGCTTACACACGTGATGGACATGCAGAAAGCGACAATGAAACCATGAACATTAGCTTGTGTGTGAGAGAAAGGGGGTTTTGAGATATGTAGTGTAAGGGGTTTGGGTCAATACAAAACAAAATCCTGGTACAGGCAAGTGGTTGTTTACAGCAGACACTGGGCAAGTCTGTTTATCTTAGCTTACCTAGGGGATAAGACAGACCGAGCATGCTACCTCAGGGTCAACAAGGTACCTTTGTTTTGCTAATTAGCTCTGCTTCAGGCAACTTGACCCTGCTGTGGTCTATAGCCTATTTACCTGTTTACCTGTTCTGGTCCTTCCCTCCTGTGAAAGCAGCTTTCTGCTGTTGTACAAAGTTGGGGGTGGAGGGTGCTCCCTCAGCCCTGATTACGTATCCTTGATTACCTAATCTTGGATGCTTTCATCTTGTGGCTGTTCCTCTGTGCTTTTATTCTATACTGGGGGTGCCTCCACCTTGTTTACCTAATCTTAGATGCTTTCATCCTAAATCTTGTTAACCCATTGGTGTAAATTCAGGGAATTCCTAAACTTATTCCCCACACAGTACTTAAAGTGTTGAAAATTAAAATGGAAAAAGAGCATAAAATAAGAAAGCCAATGGACTCCCAGTCAGATCTTTGTCTACTCCCTACTGGTTCTGCAATTTCATGAATATTATTAGACCTCATTAAGGAGAACAACCACCTCAGATTTGTTTTTTTCCTCTGTAGTGACTAGATCAGTAACTAATACAAATACATTTGTTAAACTTACCTCTCGGATTCAAGTTCCTCATTTATAAATTTTGGGCACCAAGTTTACTCCTGTTACTGTGAGGATAACATGAGATATAATATATGTGAAAAGATTTCATTAACCATGGATAATTGATCACTACTTAAGGAATTGTCTTTTGAAAGGGGAACACGCTTTCAGGAGAAATATTATTGTATGGTAGAAACATTATAACTCAGTTCCAGTCATGGGATCAGGAAACATGGACCCTAACTACTGCTTCACTGTGATATTCCTAACAAATTACTGCCTTCTAGAGTGCACCTTTCTCTCCTGGTAACTTTGGAAAATGTAAAGCCATATGCAAATATGAGCTATGGCTTCCATGCAAAGAAAACCGTGTTGACATAGATGACTTCTAGAACTCAGGGCGCTCTTGCTTTTGTCTGTTCCCATTAATTCAGCACATGTTTACTGAAGTTGCAAGATACTGTCCTAGGTATATCCCATTTTACTGTATCAGCTCTTCTGTAATCCAGTTCACTGTCCTTATTTGAATTTTTCATTGATTGAATTTTTTGATAACTGTACTAAAGGACGTCCTTGAAAAAAAGTTTAAATACATAGCTAATTCTGACCGTGGCTTATTTTGCATTAGAAAAGGACTGACCTTATGCCCTACCTAACAAAATGTCACATTTAAGGCTAATAAGATTTTTTTAATAGTTTAATTTTTGTTTTAAGTTTGTTTGTTTGTTTTGAGAGAGAGAGAGCACATGTACATGCAGGAGAGGGACATAGAGAGAGAGGGAGAGAGAGAATCCCAAGCAGGCTCTGCACTGTCAGCACAGAGCCCAGCATGAGGCTCAATCTCACAAACCGTGAGATCCTACCTGAGCTGAAATCAAGAGTCAGATGCTTAACTGGCTGAGCCACCCAGGCCTCCCAAGGCTAATAAGATTTGAAAACAAAAGCTTTATTTCTTGTGTGTTTTTTTTTTATTCTTTGACAGCTCAGATAGCTGATTTTTTATTATATTCTCAAAACATAATTTTTAGATTTCTGGAAACACATGCTGTTCTTAGAAGAAAATTTTGAATTAAATTAAAAAGAATTTAATCTTTTACCCTTTCAATCATTCTCTTAACTTCATGCCCTCTAAAACATGATATTGAAGTCCAAACTGCCATTCTGTGTCTTTTCCCAACAGGAATAAATAAAAGTTGGTATGGGGAAAGGTGTATGGAGGCTAATCTTTTTAGGATAATTATATTTTTATTTATACATTTGTATTTGCAAATTTGAAATACTGTGTATTTTTTCCTCAGGTGTTAAACAGGAAGAAAATCACCAATTGAAATGGCAAGACCACAGATAAATTCTAGAGAAGCATTTTAATGAGCATAATAATCAGATTGATTCTGAACCTCTCTACCAGTTTTTAATATACTGCCTTAAATTTTTTATCTAATGAAGATTACTATTACTTGTAGCCTTATTTGTAGCATTTTGACTTCCAAGAATATAATGGTAGATGTTGGCTTCAAAATTCTCAATTTGCCCAAATATGAACTTACTTTCTAGGATTTGTAGATGCCTCTTTTTAAAAAAGGAACTTTCAGGGGTGCCTGGGTGGCTTAGTCGTTTAAGTGTCTGACTTTCGCTTAGGTCATGATCTCGCGGTTCGTGGGTTCGAGCCCTGCGTCGGGCCCTGTGCTGACTGCCAGCTCAGAGCCTGGAGCCTGTTTCAGTCTGTGACTCCCTCTCTCTCTGACCCTCCCCTGCTCACGCTATCTCTCTCTCTCTCTCCTAGAAATAAATAAAACATTAACAAAAATTTTAAAAATAAATAAAAAATAAAAAAATAAAAAAGGAACTTTCAGGGTGCCTGGGTGGCTCAGTCGGTTATGCATCCAACTTCGGCTCAGGTCATGATCTCACAGTTCATGGGTTCAAGCCCCACGTTGGGCTCTGTGCTGACAGCTCAGAGCCTGGAGCCTGCTTCAGATTCTGTGTTTCCCTCTCTCTCTGTCCCTCCCTCATGCTCTCTCTCTCGCTCTCTCTCTCTGTCTCTCTCTCTTTCTCTCAAAAATAAATAAACATTAAAAAAAATTTTAAAGGAACTATCCCTTCCTTTAAAAAACTGATGGTGGGTTCTCTGTAGTGGATGACTCTGTCTTGTTCTCATCATTGTCTAATAGGCCCAGGAAGAGCAATTCTCCAGCCAAGGCGTACCTTTAAAAACTGTAACCCCTCTTTTTCAGACCTCTTAAGCCACGAAAATGCAGCAACACTGAACGATGTAAAGACACTCGTACAGCAGCTGTACACCACACTGTGCATCGAGCAGCACCAGTTAAACAAGGAAAGGGAGCTTATTGAAAGATTAGAGGATCTCAAAGAGCAACTGGCTCCCCTGGAAAAGGTGCCAATTCAAATCTCAGACCTTCCTCTTCACCAGTAATTTTTCAAGAATATAGATGTTTGCTTTTATTTCATCTGTCTCTTTTGATAATTGAGTTATGTCAGTCAAACTAGTCCCTTGTCTTTGGGGACTGAACCATAAAAAAAATTCTGATCAAAGCTAAGAAAAGACTTAAAAAGGAATTAAAGGACATAGAACTTTGAAGTCTAAATTTCTGCCCTTAACCAGATTTACTACCTTTGCAACAAAAATTGAAATAATTGCTGCTTGGGAAAAGTTCTGAACGTAATGGGTAATGATTTTAGCCAAGTTAAGAATTAATATTTATGGATTATTTTGCAGCTGTTAAGAATGATTCTATAGATCTAAAATGCAATAGAAGTATATTCATGATAATTCATAATTATCTTGAATTTATAATTATCTTATTTTTTAATGATGATGCAAATACTTTCATTTTAAGAAATCAGACTCTCAGAGATTAAGAAAGGCAACAAATAATATTGTGCTTTTTCTGATTTCTTTAAAAATAACCAGTATCTCAAGGTTATCCTCAGTAAATTTAAGGCCATTAGGAACGTGATCAGTTAAACTTGAACTCCTTTAAAGGAGGATGAGTTTCAAATTTGGTCTTTTCAAAATGTAAAGTATTTTTTAACATATCAGCTGTAACAAAATAGTTATCCTTGACTGAATGTTTACTATGTGCCAGAAATTGTGCTAAGTATTTTACCTGTATTCTGTTATTTAGTCCTCAGAACAACTGTATAATGACACTGACCATGATTTGCATATTAGGGCCTGAATGCAGCCACTCTGAATCCGGAGTTCACACTCGGATTCACTGTGCTGTTCTGCCCTCTGGCACGCCCCTTTCTTAAGGAATGAAACATTAAATCTCCTATACCACAGTAAGAGAACACTGACATGTTTTCATATCCCTCCTGCAAAGAACATAATTGTGTAGTTGGATGAAGAGTTGTAAACCCTTACTTATCTGCTCCTGTAGTTTCACCATATTTTCATCTACTTCTAGGGTGAAACACAAAATACAAGTGGCCTAAGAAAATAAAATATTTTATCCAGTAAAAACTACAGATACTATTTAGGAAGACAAACTGCATTTGTTAGAATTGAGACTAACATGTCTTGATTACAATCCCTATTTCTTTAATGAATTTAGAACAGTTTAAATTTAAAATTGGTTCTTTGTCAAAATGCCTTATGGTTGACTGATCATGTTTGCCCCATAGGTACGAATTGAGATTAGCAGAAAAGCTGAGAAGAGGACCACTTTGGTGCTATGGGGTGGACTTGCCTACATGGCCACACAGTTTGGCATTTTGGCCCGGCTCACCTGGTGGGAATATTCCTGGGACATCATGGAGCCAGTCACCTACTTTATCACTTATGGAAGTGCCATGGCAATGTATGCATATTTTGTAATGACACGTCAGGTAAGAATTCCTCTTCGAGTAACTTTTTATGAAATGCTAATGAAGTTGGGTTTTTTTGTTGTTGTTTTTTTAATTTATTTCTAGGAGAGAGAGAGAGAGCGTGAGCAGGGGAAAATGCTAATGAAGTTTTGATTGTCAAATTAGTTTTCTTTTCTCTCTTGTTCTCGTGCTTTTTTTTTTAACATTTATTTATTTTTGAGAGAAAGAGAGCATGAGTGAAAGAGGGGCAGAGAGAGAATGAGACACAGAATTGGAAGCAGGCTCCACACTCTGAGCTGTCCACACAGAGCCCAATGCAGGGCTTGAACTCAAAAGTGGTGAGATCATGGCCTGAACTGAAGTTGGAAGCTCAACCAACTAAGCCACCAAGGCTCCCCATCGTGTTCTCGTGTTCTTTCTAAGGCCCATTCCCTTTAAGTACCCATTTATCCTGTACACATACACACACACACACACACACACACACACACACACACACACACACACACACTAGAGTACATGCACATGCATGCCAACTGTGTATTAGGTATTATTCTAGGTGCTAAAGATAGGAGTTATATATATATAAGACATGACTCCTGACCTCTTGAATCTAACATACTATAAAGAGAGCTGTCTGAACATTAAATTCAGAAAAATATTTTACAGTAAGTTATAGAAAAAGAGAGCAAAGGAGAAGAATGATCAGTTGTAGGATAACTTGTTCAGCTAAGTTGGCTTGGATTTTTATATACTATGTGATTTAACAGTTGGATAGGATAGTCTCAGTCTTTTTGTTTTTATTTAATTTTTGGAACAGAAAATTGGTGATAACTAATCAGATAGTTAAACTAAATTCTGAGCTACTTCTAAGTATATTGAGAGTATAGGTGGCTTCTTTATTAATTTTTTTACTTCAGGGAGGAGAGGTGAGAATTAGATACCTAATCACCTTATACTCCTGGCCTATTCTTTTCAGCCATTTATTAAATATCAGTATCAAGAACTAATGTTTATTGCCAGTATTATTTTTACAGTAGCTTGAAAATCCCTGTGTCACTTTAGAAGATATGAAGGATCTATTATCGCTTACTACTATTTATGTGATACCAACACAGATCTAACCTCTCTTGATAAAAAGACATTTGAAATAATTGACACATGAGAAACTTTTTCTATTTTCTTAGGAATCAAAAGAAAGCTGAGAATTCCTTCTCTTATTTTTGTATGGCTGCTATTGAATGTAGGCATTTTGTTTCTGTTGTTAGACCACTGGTCCCAGGCCCATTTATATGTGTGAGAATGTGAGAGAATGAAAGCCCAAGAACACCATTTAACTTTTCTAGTAGAAAAGAGAGACAATAAACCATTCATGTCCTGCCATTGTTTGCCCAGAGTATCCAGTATCAAGTCCCACATCTGGCTGATACTCATTACTCTGTGTGAAGAGAACCAAACAGCCAGATCAGTATGTCTAATCATGGCTCTGGACATGGCTTCCTGTCTGTCTGACTTTGTTTCTTTACTTCTCCCTCTCCCCTCTTCCCTGTTCCTGTATCTTATATATACACCCCTTTAAGGGTTTTTTTTTTATCTATTGATTGAAGTCCAAACTCTTTAGCCTGATATTCATAACTGGTTGCTATCTGTCTTCTTCAGAGGCCTGTGAGTTTCCACAGTGTACTTACTGTGTGTTCTAAACAAATCAAATTATATTCTCTATTCCCCGCCAAATGCCCTGAGTTTTCTGCCACATCATTCCTTACTTGCCATCACTCTGTCGACTGGGAAGTTCTCCCTGTTGATTTCTACCTGTCCTATTTCAAGGTTTCTTAAATGCTTATCTTTCATGAACCTTTAGCCAGTTCCCTACAGCCAAATTTGAACTCTCCTTCTGAATACTTGCAGCACATTGTGCCTCTCATTTCACTCATCCTTTGCTATCTTTTTATTTTATTATGTTTTTAATGTTTATTTTTGAGAGAGAGAAAGAGAAAGACAGAGTGCAAATTGGGGAGGGGCAGAGAGAGAAGGAGACACAGAATCCAAAGCAGGCTCCAGTCTCTGAGCTGTCAGCATAGAGCCCTACATGGGGCTCAAACTTATGAACCACAAGATCATGACATAAGTCAAAGTCAGGCACCCCTTTTGCTATCCTGTATTATAATTATTCATGTATAGGGGCGCCTGGGTGGCTTAGTCGGTTAGGCGTCCGACTTCGGCTCAGGTCATGATCTCACGGTTTGTGGGTTTGAGCCCTGTGTCAGTCTCTGTGCTGACTGTCAGTTCAGAGCCTGAAGCCTGTTTTAGATTCTGTATCTCCCTCTCTCTCTGGCCCTCCCCTGCACACACTGTCTCTCTCTCTCTCTCTCTCTCTCTCTCAGAAATAAAATAAAACATTAAGAAAAATATTCATGTATAATGTCTTCACCTCTCTGCTAGACTATAGTATCCTAATAGGTGAGGCATTCCATTTTTATTTCCCTTTAGCTACTATTAATCCATTACCTGTCATAATCAATAATTCAGTACTTACTTCTGCTTTGTTTATGGTATACGAGGCAATCAGGCCAATCCACCCATTAGGAAGTTAGAATAGTTAGATCAAACATAAAGCACATCTGCCTATAGAGAGCTTATAAGATAGCAAAAATCACCATGCAAGAACCTGAAGAAGAGGAAGCCCAGGGAGGTGAGCCTGGTGTTAGGTGGGCTTCTTCCTTTGGGGATTTTTGCTGACTAAAGAGGGTAAGGCTGAGAGGCCAAGAAGCCAATCCATACTTGATAATCTAGAAGGACCAAAACTATAGAGATTGCTTTGGTTTAGAACCTCTAATGGCTACCATAAGGATGAACCTGTTGTAAGTTCTCTCAGAACTATAGTCCAACTTCAATCATCTCAATCCTGTAAATTAGACTAAGGTGCCCCTAGAAGAGTGGCAGTGCCAAAGTTCTAGTGCTCATACATTCCAGGCAGAAGCAAACATAAATCATCTCTGGAAGGAGAAGGCAAGAAAAGCTATGAGAGATATAAAAATGGGAAAGAGATAAAATTGATGTTCTTCAAAGATTTTGTACATAAAAAAATAGAAAAACATGTACATATAGTTGGTTAGAATCCATAAGTCAGTTTAGTAAGGTTATTGGATACAAGGTCAGTATACATAAATCTACTACATATTTATATGCCAGTAACAATTATGAAACTTTAAAAGATGTAACTTAAAATGACTTTTAAAAATATCTAGAAGTACAACATCATAAAGGCCACATATAAAAGACCCACAGCTAACATCTTCCTCAATGGAGAAAAACTGAGAACTTTTCCTCTATAGTCAGGAACAAGACAGGGATGTCCACTCTCACTACTGTTATTTAACATAGTACTGGAAGACCTAGCCTCAGAAATCAGGCAACAAAAAGCACTAAAAGGCATCCAAATCGACGTGAAGGAAGTCAGATTTTCACTATTTGCAGATGACATGATACTCTATGTAGAAAACCTGAAAGAGTCCACCAAAAACTTGGTAGAATTGATACATGAATTCAGTAAAGTCGTAGGATACAAAATCATGTACAAAAATCAGTTCCATTTCTACACACCAATAATGAAGCAGTAGAAAGAGAAATCCATGGGTCGATCTCATTTATAATGGCACCAAAAACTGTAAGATACCTAGGAATAAACCTAACCAAGAGGTGAAAGATCTGTACTGAAAACTACAGAACGCTTATAAAAGAAATTGAAGAGGACAAAAAGAAATGGTAAAACATTCCATGCTTATGGATTGGAAGAACAATTATTAAAATATTTATACTACCCAGAGCAATCTACACATTTAATGCTATCCCTTTCAAAATAACACCAGCATTTTTGTACAGAGCTAGAACAAACAATCCTAAAATTTATATGGAACAACAAAAGACCCCAAATAGTCAAAGCAATATTGAAAAAGAAAAGAAAAGCTGGAGGCATTACTATTCAGGACTTCAAGTTATATTGCAAAGCTGTAGTGATCAAGACAGAATGGTACAAAACCAGGCACATAGATAAATGGGACAAAATAGAAAACCCAGCAATGGACCGACAACTCTATGGTCAACTAATCTTCAACAAAGCAGGAAGGAATATCAAATGGAAAAATGATAGTTTCTTCAACAAATGGTGTTGGGAAAACTGGGCAGCAACATGCAGAAGAATGAAACTGGACCACTTTCTTACACCATACACAAAAATAAATTCAAAATGGCTGAAAGACCTAAATGCAAGACAGGAAACCATCGGAATATTAGAGGAGAACACAAACAGTAATATCTTTGACATCGACCTTGCCAGCTTCTTACTAGATATGTCTCCTGAAGCCAGGGAAACAAAAGCAAAAATAAACTATTGGGACTTCATCAAGATAGAAAGCTTCTGTACTGCTGTGGAAACAATCAACAAAACTAAAATACAGCCTTAGGAATGGGAGAAGATATTTCCAAATGAAAGGGTTAGTATCCAAAATCTATAAAGAACTTATCAAATTCAACACCCAAAAAACAATCCAGTGAAGAAACAGACAGAAGACATGAATAGACTCTTCCAAAGAAGACATCCAGATGACCAACCAACACATGAAAAGATGCTCAACATCACTCATCATCAGAGAAATACAAGTCAAAACTACAATGAGGTATCACCTCACACCTGTGAAAATGGCTAACATTAACAGTACAGGAAACAACAGGTGTTGGTGAGGATACAGAGAAAGGCGAACCCTCTGTTGGTGGGAATGCAAACTGGTGCAGCCACTCTGGAAAACAGTATGGAGATTCCTCAAAAAAGTTAAAAATAGAACTAACCTATGGTCCAGCAATTGCACTACTAGGTATTTACCCAAAGGATACGAAAGTACTGATCTGAAGGGATACATACACCCCAATGTTTTTAGCAGCATTGTCAACAATAGCCAAATTATAGAAAAAGCACAAATGTCCATCAACTGATGAATGGATAAAGAAGACACAGTGTGTATATATTTATGTGTGTATATACACACACACACAACAGAATATTACTCAGCAATCAAAAAGAATGAAATCTTGCCATTTGCGATGATGTGGATGGAGCTAGAGTGTATTATGCTAAGCAAAATAAGTCAGTTAGAGAAAGACAAATACCATATGATTTCACTCATGTGGGATTAAGAAATGAAACAGATGAATATGGGGGGGACGGGGAGAGAGGCAAACCAAGAAACAGGCTCTTTAACTATAGAGAGCAAACTGAGGTTGCTAGCAGGGAGGTGAGTAGGGGGATGGTTATTAAGGAGGGCACTTGTGATGAGACTGGGTGTTATATGTAAGTAATGAATCACTGAGTTCTCCTGAAACCAGTATTACACTGCATGTTAACTAACTGGAATTTAAATAAAAACTTGAAACTACAAAAAAAAAAGGGCAAAACTATAAAAAACTGTGCAGATTTAACATATACACAAAGCCATGTTGTCATGCATTTGTTCCTTTAATCAGGAAAGTAACAGAAATGCATTTGGAAGTATGTACCGTTCTGCCTTTTATAATAAGGAAAGTAGCATTTTTGCATTTGGGAAAATGTCTTTTCCTTCACTTTTATGTCTGTTATTCATTAAGACTAAGGGTAAGCATTATTTTAATTCCCTGTTAATGTGCCCACTGGAAAACACACACACACACACACACACACACGGATATTTCTGTGTGTGTTTATATACATATGTATATGTAAATCATGCAAGACATGTGCAATACCTTTATGCAGGAAAACATAAAATTAAAGGAAACTTAGTGAAATAAGCATGTTCACGGACTAGAAAAGTAAATATTAAAAATGTCAGATGTATCCAAATTCATTGATGTGATCCAGTGCAACCCCAGGCAAAATCCCAAGAGTTTTGTGGATAGGGGAAAAGATTTGAACAAGCTGCTTCTAGAATTTCTATGAAAATGTTAAAGAGTAAGAAAAAGCAGTAAATTCTTGAAGAAAAGCTAAGTAAGAGGCCTTGCTGTCCTGCATATGGAAGTTTATAGCTGTATTCATCATATTACAGTAATTCAGACAAGCGGCACAAGGATAAGCAATTAGTCCAATGGAATGGAGGAGAGAATGTAAAAATAGACCTGGTATAAATGAACTTTTGATTTTGAAAAGAGCACTGCAAAGAAAGGAGAGTCTTCTTTCTATAAACATCCATATTTTAAAAATGAAATGACTTTACACATCTTTAACAAAAATTAATTCCAGATGGATTATCAATCCAAATATGAAAGGTAACACAATAAAGCTTCCGGAAGATAATATAGGAGAATATGTTAATTACTGTGGAATAGGGAATGGCTTCTTACCCAGAAGGAAAAGTGCTAACCATAAAGAATAAGATTGATAAATTCCACTATATTGAAATTAACACCTTCTATTTTTTTTTTATATATTTTTATTTATTTCTAGGGGAGAGAGAGAGAGACAGCATGAGCAGGGGAGGGTCAGAGAGAGAGGGAGATACAGACTCTGAAATAGGCTCCAGGCTCTGAGCTGGCAGTCAGCACAGAGCCCGACGCGGGGCTCGAACCCACGAACCGCGAGATCATGACCTGAGCGAGAGTCGGACGCTTAACCGACTAAGCCATCCAGGCGCCCCAACACCTTCTATTTATTAAAGAACACCATTAAAAGGGCAAACAGGCTGGGAGGAAATATCTGTAGTACATATATCCAATAAAGGATCCATAACCAGAATATATAAACATATCTTATTAGTCAGTAAGATAAAAGCAGATAACTCAATAGACAAAGACGGCAAGAGAGTTGAATAAGCACATCTTAAAAAGAAAAGGCAAACGGCCAATAAAAAGGCCTCAGCCTCATGAGTGATCAGGAAAATGCTATAGATATCCAAGAGAAATGAAAACATGTTCACACAAAAACGTGTATGGGAATAATCCTAGCAGCATTATTCATAATAGCCAAAAAGTGGGAACTACCCAAATGTCTATCAGTTGATTAATGGATAAATAAAATGTGGTATATCCATTCATTAGAATGGATTTATTACTTGGCAATAAAAAGAAATGAAGTGCCAATACATGCTACAAATGGATGAACCTTGAAAGAAGGCAGACATAAAGGCTCAGGTTGTATGATTCCATTTATATGAAATGTCCAGAAGGCATATCTGTAGAGGCATAGATTAGTAGTTGGCATGAGAAGGCATGAGAAAGCCTTCTTCGTTGTTGGTAGTGTTAGAATTTATCTGATAGTGATTTACATATTGATTTTGTGTTGATTCATTGTGATGTACATTTTTGTTTTGTATACTCTTACATGTATGTTTCACAATAAAAAATGTTTAGGAAATATTTAACACAGCATACACAAGTACATATCTTTATATGTGTGCACATGTATTGAATCTGATCTACAGTTAGTAGATGCTTATTTTGTAAAGATAGTACTCTAAGGGCTAATAATTTAATTTCTCCTTTATTTTTGTAGGAATACGTTTATCCAGAAGCCAGAGACAGACAATACTTATTATTTTTCCATAAAGGAGCCAAAAAGTCACGTTTTGACCTAGAGAAATATAATCAACTCAAGGATGCAATTGCTCAGGTAAGTTTTCCAAAATAAAAATAAATTCTAGCCCCATTTTGTATGGTGCTATAGTGCTTCAGTGGGTAAATATTGAAAGAATGAGCCAACCCTCTCCTTCCTATAAATTATTTCTCAGTTGATAAAAATGACTATTTTAGCATGGATTCCTCTCTGGAAAGTTTTGGAACACAAGCAGGTGAAAAGATGATGGGTCATGTCTGTCCTATTAACTCTAACATATTGAAATTTGTAGAGCTATTTTTGCTTTTTTTTGTTTCTTTAAATTTGTCTATTTTTTTAATGTTTATTTATTTTAGAGAGAGAGAGAGAGGACAAGCAGGGGAGGGGCAGGGAGAAAAGGAGAGAAAGAATCCCAAGCAGGGCTCAATCTCCCAAACCATGAGATCATGACCTGAGCCAAAATCCAGAGTCAGATGCTTAACTGACTGAGCCACCCAGGCATCCCAAAAGTTGTCTTTTTTTTACTTTTCTCCCTTTTAAAAATTTTTCACAATTTCCAAATGTTTTCCGCCTATCATGTGTGGTAGCAATGGGACAAAAATAAAATCCAGGTAAGAAACTACCAGAAGTGTTTGCCAGGCACAAGTCAGAATTTATTGAACTAGAAGATACTTTTTTAAATTTTTTTAATTAAAAAAAATTTTTTTCAATGTTTATTTTTGAAAGAGACAGAGCATGAGCGGGGAGGGCCAGAGAAACAGGGAGACAGAGAATCTGAAGCAGGCCTCAGGCTCTGAGCTGTGCGCACAGAGCCCAATATTTCTCTTTTTAATATTTTTAATGTTTATTTATTTTTGAGAGAGAGAGATGGACAGAGGCTGAGCAGGGGAGAGGCAGAGAGAGAGGGAGACACAGAATCCTAAGCAGGCTCTGAGCTGCCAGCACAGCGCCCGACGCGGGGCTCAAACTCACGAACCATGAGATCATGACCTGAGCCAAAGTTGGACGCTTAACTGACTGAGCCACCCAGGTGCCCCTGGAGCTGTTAAAAATACAGATGCTTCAGCCCCACCTTGAGCCTATTAATCCAGCTCCTCAGGGTTGAGGTCCCAGCATGTGTGAGTGTTGAAAATGCTGTTGTTGACAGCAAATCCTTTTTTTTTTTTTAACTAAGTGAAAAACTTACACAACTATTGGATAAACAACTAATGTCTAGAGCATAATTAAAATTATAAATTTCAATCTCCTTAAATTGAAGTTCTGGATCCAGGCAAAGGTTTGTGAAAGGGCTTTTCTCTCGAACAGATACTCCCATCAAGGCACAACAAACAGATGCCCCCCATGTTCTTGGGTCCCTGAGTCCCGTCCTGTTAACAGCAGAGCCTTTTCTGAAGGCTCTGTTGACCGCTGCAACTGTGAGGTGGGACTTCCATTCTGGTCCCCCTTGATAGTCCCGTGCCTTTAAAGTCCTTTGCCTCTGAGACACTCTTATTTTAAAAGTAATTGAGATAATTTCTGTGATTCATAGTGATGCAGAAGAGACCATTTCCTTTTCTCCGGAGACAATATCATTGAACTCTTCACTAGCCAGTTTTTCTCACCTTTTGTTTCTATTTTAGGCAGAAATGGACCTTAAGAGACTGAGAGACCCATTACAAGTACATCTGCCCCTTCGACAAATTGGTGAAAAAGATTGATCTGCAAAGAGCCTCTGAATCCTGGCAGAAAGAACACCTGTTTATAACTCTTGCCTTTTTAATTAAAGCATTGCAGGTGGAAGCTGGGAGCCGTGTCAGGGTAGAGGGTTTTTACCTTTAATTAAAAAACAAAAACAAAAAGGATCATAGGGAAGAAGGGAATGTTAAAATCTGAGGATCAGGCTTTGTGGAGTATAAGCTCAAAGGGCTTAGTGACTATTGTCTTAATCAAGCATCTTAGTTTCCGGATGAAAATGATGCATTATATAGTTGAGAGATTCATAAAGAGAAAAGGATGCTGGGGGTGTTCCTTTCTTGCATCTTCTTTGCAGGGTCAGCAAAACAG
Source organism: Crocuta crocuta (assembly GCF_008692635.1). Classification (NCBI taxonomy): domain Eukaryota; kingdom Metazoa; phylum Chordata; class Mammalia; order Carnivora; family Hyaenidae; genus Crocuta; species Crocuta crocuta. The sequence goes on along the minus strand of NW_027532406.1, from coordinate 3,338,767 downwards.
TAACACACCAGCACCCCACTCAGCTCTAATTTTTTTTTAATTTAACTTTTCTTATTTTTGACATAAGAGTAAATAAATATACCAGAAAAGCAAATTCTCAAGATATGTGGGTGGCAAACAGAGTCTGAGCCCGTGTCATTAGCATTTATTTTAAATTGGACCCAGTCTCTGCAGAGTTACCAGGAATCTCTCCTATTTGTGCCCCTTTCTGACCACCCACTCCTGTTGGTTACACTAATTTTATCCATATGATAGTTGGAGCCAATTTACGACTGTTTGATAATTGACACTTTGGATTATCCCATAATACCTTCTTAAATGTCTGTATATTCCAGTGTCTGGATCAGTATCTAGGAATCATTGGCAACACTGCATGAGGTTGTTTTGTTTCATTTTGTTTTGTTTTTTACTAATTAATCTTTAAAGGAGGCCGAATTTCCCTCCTTTATTTAACTATCCTATTGATATTCCTCTGTCCCTCCACAACTCAAATCAGAGGGTTGGTGGGGGGTGGGGGGGTGTTCAGCTGTATTACCAAATCAGGAAGATGTAAGGTTTACAAATTGGCTAAAAATCATGGCTCTCTAGCCATTTCAGAACCAGAATAATTTCAGTGCTGTTAGTCTGCTTGTGTGACAGCATTCCAGCCCACCCAGGTGGCGCTGCCCTGTCTGGAGACTTTGTTAATCTTCAAGGACACACACTTCCCAGCTGTTTGTGAGCCCTCCCACCTCCACCACTTCAATAGTTGTAAATCAAGTGTGTGGATCTCAACGGGTGCAATTTATCTTTATACAGGAATACATTTCTATGGCTTCCTTCCACCTATCCTCTTCACCCTATTTTTTCTTATCTTAAATTGAGAGAAGGAAGAAGTAATCTTATACTCTATCAAAATATTTTCTACCATATTTCCAGATGACATCTGCATTTAAAGAGTCAAAGGAATCTGTGTCTAATATCCTGTTTTGAACTATGGTGGGGGCAGGATGGAAAGGATGATGAAGCTGCCACACAGCTGATTGGCTTTTTCTCTCACATGGTTCATCCCTCCTCATTGTGGCAAGGAGTTTTCTTCCTCATTTTCTTCCTCCTTTGGGATCATTGTGTATGAAAAGAAACACTTTAGGTGACAAACCCAGACTCCAGGTGCCTTGCAGAGGTCGCAGGCCAGCCAGGACCGCCGCTGCTGCCGCCACCACACCCGCATGTTGGAACGAAAGGGCGCATGTCCCCCCTCCTTCCCCCAAGTCATTCAGCCCCTCCCCTCATTTATTTTTGTTAAGTTATGCGCATTATTTTTAAATCATTATCCTGTTTGTGTGCAGGGTTTTTAAGAAGAAACAGCACAGTGCAATGTACAAATCCTTTCAGGGTGTGTGGGAGGCAAGGGAGGGAAGATGTGGAAAAAAGTCCTTTAAACAAATAGCAAAATATTGAACATGTGTAAAATCCTGTATCATTTATGAAATATGTATAAAAAGCAATGTACCTTCTGGAACAATAAATACTTATTCAATTTTTGAACTATAGCATCTTATTCTTTAAAACAAAACCTTATTTCCCTGTGATTCTAGGTGGAAAAGTGTTTACTTCTACAGTTCTTATAAAAACTACTATTCTGAAATTAAATTCGGTTCCTAGAGCCCATATTTTAAAAAGTGGCATTTCATTAATGCTTCCTGAATCTAAGAAAATTAGTATTTTCCCATTCCAGAGCCACCAGTGGTTAAGTGACTTCTACAGCCATAGTAAAGCCAATGGCAAGACTGAGACTAATATAGCCTTATATCCTGACTACCAGGAAAATGTTCCATGATTTCAGACCACCAGAATGCCCAGTGTGGTCTTCTGGACTTCAGAAAGTTGCTCAAGAATGAGCCAAGATTAAATATTCATTATTTTAAGAGTTTGTATCAAATTTATAATGATCACCAAACAGGAAAATATCGCATGCAATAGTCCACTGACAGCCTATCAAAAAGCATATGTTAAATGTCAAATGTCTGTAATTATGCAGTGTGAAATGTACCGAGAGCAGACATCTCTGAGACTGAAATAAAGTGGAAGAAAATAAGATTGAAAATGTTAAGCCCACTGTTTGGTTTCAGCAAATAAGGTCTCCACATTCCACAACATTGTTAGGCCTTAGTGAATTTTCAGTGGAGATAGATAATAGAGAGTTAAATCCATTAGTGAGTGTAGATAATGCAATTTTGCTACGGGATAAGAGACTTTTAGAGCTGGAAAAAGTGAAAAGGGTTCTCACAGTATGACTGCTGGAGCAGCAACCTGGTATGTCCTTGTTAAAAATGCAATTTCTCTGATCCCCACTGAATCAGAAACTAGGCACAGAGCCAGCAATCTGTGTTTTTAAGAAGCCCTTCTGGTGATCCCGATGGGAACCGTTGGTCTAGTCAAACCAGTGCTTTAAAGAGAAGGAAGCAGGCACAAGAGAGGATGTCTGTGTCCCAGCCCATCAGTGAATTCCTATGACTGAACAACCAGATGGAGTGACGGAGGGTGGGTGTGTGTGGTGAATATATTAAGTGGAAAGAATAGGGCTCATGTCACATGTACTGTTGTATCTTGCTTATTAAGGGTTGTGAGGACATAGCAGGTGCTTACAAAAACAAGTAGGTCAAATTTTTAAAATCAATGTAGAGAAATTTCACAGAAAAGTGGAACTTCTTAGATTTTGGAACTCAGTTTCACCTAAACTGTTGAGAGTTGTAATTCATTTTTATCACTGCCAACAATCTTCAGTTTGTTGCTCTCTCAGGTAAGTACAAACTCCTTATCTTCCAGAATGCTACATAGTTACTTCCTTAGGATAAATGTATAGGCTAATTTTTTTTTAAATTTTTTTAATGTTTTATTTCTAGGAGAGAGAGAGAGACAGCGTGAGCAGGGGAGGGCCAGAGAGAGAGGGAGTCACAGACTGAAACAGGCTCCAGGCTCCGAGCTGGCAGTCAGCACAGAGCCCGACGCGGGGCTCGAACCCACAAACCGCGAGATCGTGACCTAAGTGAAAGTCGGACGCTTAACCGACTAAGCCACCCAGGCGCCCCTGTATAGGCTAATTTTTAATGAATTCTACTGAATATAAAATGACCCACTATGTAAATGTTCATTTGCATATGTTTTATAAATGCATCTTCCACTAAACAGTCCCTCCTCAAATTGACTTCTGCTCCTGTGACTCTACTCTGGAGTTTCCTTCTTTAAATCTCTGACTACTTCTTGGCCTCATTTGCAGTGTCCCCTTCCTCTGGCCACATCTTTGATGTTCGGCTTCTCCAGGGTTCCATCTTGGACCCCATTTTCCATATGTGATCTCACTCACTCCCGTCCTCCATTAAGCTGGTAGCTCTCAGATTGTTAGGTAAGCTCAGATATCTCCTGAACAGCAGAATGGTTGATCTAGCTCCTAACTAATCTATTTCCTGCACTCCCCCAGTGCATTAAATTCCTTCAGTGTCACCAGAGTATTTTTGTTTTTACTTTCTAATAGCACATGCTTTAGAAAAATAAGATCATATGAACAAGAATTAACATTAAGTATGGGAAAGGAGATACTATAAAACACAAGGAGCAGTCGAACAAATCTAGAATGTGAGACATTCTATAGGACAAATGACTGGCTTTCTTCAACAAATGGCGTAGGATCGAGGAAAGGCGGGGGAGTGGGGAGCCATTCTAGATTTTAAAAATTTAAGAGATACAACTACATGCAATGTATGGCTCTTGTTTGAATTCTGACTTCAAACTGGCAATGCAAATTTTGAATTGGTTGGGGAAATTTTAATATGAAGTACGTATTAGTACTAAGTTTTCATAGTAGTAATAATGACATGACAGTTATGTAAAAAAGGCCCTATGTTAGAAATGCATCTTGGTGTACAAATAAGATTGACAAAATATTAGTAATGGCAGCTGAGTATCGTTCTTTCTACTTTTGTATACATTTGAGATTCTTCATCATAAAATATTACAATGAAAGGGCAGGTCAACTAAAAAGGAAAAAATAGGAATACGGGGAAAAAAAAGTCCTACCATCCTGGGAATACTTGTTTACAGAACCAAAGGGCTATCTGGTAAAAGTCCTTGACTCTGGCCATCAATCCTGGCAGCAGATCTGGGTTTATCTCATGCACACGTCCTCTGTTCCTCTGCAGCACATATGAAGCACTCAGATGGTCTCTCAGGAACAGGAAACTGCAGGGTTTTGTTTTTTCTGTTAAGAGCACTGACTCTTAACTGCAGGGAGACAGCTTCTCAGTCCCAGAGTCATCCATTGCTGCCATCAAATCTCCACTTAATAAGCTAAAAATGGTCCAATTGCCTGTGTTCTGCTATCATCTGCTAGTGATCAAGTAGCTAACTATAAATTTAAGTCAACAGAAACCCCTTGCTAGAGCTTTCCACTCTAGAGCACTGTAAACATCTGTGCTTGTGGGAACCACTTTTACCTTTAGTCACTGTCAAAAACTAGAGGCAGCGTGGCATGTGGCCCCTAGTGGGCACCAACGTTTAATTGAACTGAAACCCTTAGAAGAAAGTGGCCACATTAATTTGAATTCCACTTAGTATAGGAAAAAGAAGTGATAAGAGATTAAGAAGACAACAGTTTACAAACTACTTTCTAAAACAAATATTCCTTCCTTGATCTTTCCTTCACTAAAAATTTGGTTATGGGACAAGAAATATAAATAGTGTAGGAATGATAGAAGCCCCAAGGATCTCGTCAAGGTAAAAGTAGGGGAGAGGAACTTTTATTTCATTCAGATCCTTGTTAATTTAGTATTTAAAAACAATCTTTTGGGGGACCTAGCTGGCTCAGTTAATAGAGCATGCAACTCTTGATCTCAGGGTCATGAGTTCAAGCCTCACATTGAACATGAAGTCTACTTTTTAAAAAAATGGTGGGGCACCTGGCTGCTCAGTCGGTTAATCATTAGACTCTTGATTTCAGCTCATGTCCTGATCTCATGATTTGTGAGATTGAGCCCTGCATCAGGCTCTGCACTGACAGCACAAAGCCTGCTTGGGATTCCCTGTCTCCCTCCCTCTCTACCCCTTCCCCACCTCAAAATAAATCAATAAACATTTTTTAATGGTAAAAAACAAGAAAACAATTTGTCCTCTACCCTTCTCTTCATCCTTCCCCTTCACATTATCTTCGGTATTCATGCCAATTCCCAGGTGTCCACACACCGTAGACCATCAGGGAGCTGGCTGACTCTAGACCTCTAATTACTAAAGGTTGTCTGGGGACACATAATATTCAGGTCCCTTCATTTTGCCTCTTTGTCTATAAATGAAATTTTAGTAAACATCACTTCTCGGTGTTTTTAATTTAGTGAGTCATTCCTAATTTGAAGCCTCTACCTCTATCTTAGTGTGAGAATTAGTAAAATAAGGAACACTAAACCATTTTAATTTGGGACAGAAAGGCACTATAAAAACACGAGGTGTTGCTGCTTGAATTGGTAAAAACACAACTTAAACCTTCTTTCTTTAGGAGGTTTTGAGACCAAAGACCATAATAAACCACACTTAGGAGTTTGCTTCAAGAGAATATTGTCCCTAAGCCACACCTCTCCTTACTCCTTCTTTTGTGTGCCCTTATAAGCTCCTTCACCATCTGACCAAGACATTTCCTAATGACCAGCGCCAACAATTTGACTTTATCCCATTCTCATTTCGTAAGCAATGGTACGGCTGCAACATCATGAAATTCATTCCTAGAAGTCACAAAACAAGATTTTGACATGAGGGGATGTCCCTTATTTAGAGTTCCCTTCTGGATAAGATACTGGAGGCCTTGGTGCAGGGAGTTCTTGAGAGAGAACAATAGGAGGAGAGGGATTGTGACGGCTTTCTCCCCCACTGAAGAAAAATATCCATAGCCCTGTTGACGACGTAAAGCAGTGCTTCTATCTGGGGTCAAGGCCAGAGCAATGGACACCTTGTCCCATTCATCCTCTTCCTCTGATAAAGTCCCAACCAGTACTGTAAAGTCTTTTTTCATAAGAGCCTAGTGACTTTTTTTTTTTAAGTGCTTGAAAAAGAAGAGACGAAGGACAACTGGAATTAAGAGGATTTCCAGTCTGTTGTGCTGGCTGGTCTAGAAGGATGTCTCAGTTCCTGCTTCTCACCTGCGTCTTAATCACCATCACACCTGCATCACCAGTGGGTGAGTCTTGTGTCACGGACTTGGCACAATGCGCTTTTTGATGTAGGAATTCGCTATTATGAACAGATAACTAAGAACTAGGTTCCAATATCTTAAATACTGATTCTAGAATAGTATAAGAAAATGTATGACAGCCCATGATAGATATGTTTTGAAAGAATTTCTATTTCACGTTCCAATTAGCCTCTTGCCTAGGCATCCAGAATTTCCGTGGGTTTGCCCTAGCCAACAGCTCTCCACAAGCTAAATATTTCTTGGAGTTCATGTAAAAAGAATTCTAACTTCTTTATATTATAGGCACTTGTATAATTCCAACTTTAAGAGCAAAAAAAAGATCTTTAGAGTTGAGGATAGAAGGTTGTTTTGTTTTGTTTTGTTTTGTTTTTAATGAATCCAAGGGACTGAATGAAAGCTTTATCCCCATGTAAGGCATAGATCTGGATAAATCGAACTTCTCAGTCTGGACATCTGAAAATAAGAACTTTTTACAGAGACTGAATGAATCTTAAACTCTCTCCCTTCTCAGGCTTGGCACAAGACTGGCCAACGAGGCAAAACAAAATTCCAGTTCCAGCTACTAACACATTTCTCCTTTTTCCAATAGAATTTAAGTTCTAATTGGAAGAGAGAGTGAGAGGAGATTGAGATGGACAGAGCCATCCTGTTTGGCACATTTGAGTAGCTCTGTTTAATTGACCCTGATTTATTTCTTCAGGGTAACTCAGGTCTTGCTCTAGCACCCTTAAGGATAAACATTAAAAAAAGGCTTGAGACCCCAAGAAGATGTGAAAATTAAGGTAATGTGGTACCCTGGATGGGATCCTAGAATAAAGATGGGCAAAAATTAAGGAAGTCTAAACTATGGACTTATAATGTTTTACCTCTGGGTCATTAACTGTGGAAAAGGTATCGCACTAATGTACAATGTTTCATAATAGGGGAAACTGGGCACGGAGTATACGGAAACTCTTTGTACTATTTTCTCAATTATTCCCTAAATCTAAAATTGTTCTTAAAAAATAGTCTGTTAGAAAAAGATAGGCTTGAGCTAAGTTTAATCACCCCGTATCTGCTGCCAATAACTAAACAAGACTTGTCCCAGCAGAAGTCGCCCCCACCACCGGGTAACTTCCACTCGCTTTTCTTCCCATTCTTTACTGCTCACTCTCCCTCTAGCACCTCTTGTTCCCACACCTCATACATCTTCTCTCTTCCGAGATCTTTTGTTATTTTATGTTTTTATTGTAGCCCTTCTAGAACTTTGACTCAATGCCAGAAGCAAGATAAATAAAGGGAGGCAAACCATAAGAGTCTCTTCAATACAGAGAACAAATTGAGGGTTGATGGGTGGGGGTGGGGTAAATGGGTGATGGGCATTAAGGAGAGCACTTGTTGGGATGAGCACTGGCTGATGTAAGTAAGTGATGAATCACTGGGTTCTACTCCTGAAGCCAAGACTGTACGGTATGTTAACTAACTTGAGAACTAAAAATGAATGAATGAATGAATGAATGAATGAATGAATCACTTTGGGGGCTGGAGAGCCCGGAAGGGAGTCTTCCCCTACAGGAGAGGGGAAGTGAAAGAAAAAACGAGGGGAAGGGAAGAAGAGGAGGTGAGAGCACAGGAAGCCCTGGAGGAAAGTAGGAACAGGGAGGACCAATAGGGAAGGAAGGACCTGGAGAGCTTCCAGGCCCAGCCCGAGGGGGGCAGCATCCCCCCACCTGGAAGAGGCTGGGGACAGAAGGGTGGGGACGCTGGCTGACTTTGCTCTCTGCATTTGGCCTCCATGAGGTACCTGCCCTGGGAACACACAGGCTTCCAAGCATCCCAGGTGGGGGTCCCTGGATGGGAGCCTTCAGGCAGGAATCCTAGTAAAGGCCGAGGAGCTTTCTGGCAGGGCTGGCCCCAGACTCAACTTTGCAAGGAACCGACAGGACTGTTCTTTTTGAAGGTCTCCGATTTAAGGAGTGTATACATCAGCAATTTAGGATGCAGTATGCATAATACCAAATGCCAGGCTCCACACTGAGAGACTGAAAACAGGAATTCACACCAGTGGCCAGATTATTAAAGGATCGAAGTCGTGGAGAGGAATGGGTATATTTAATGTTAGAAAATACTGCATGGGTAACTTAAAAATACATATACATTTTACAGAAGATAGTCGGTAAATTTCCCCTATTTGTGCCATATGTCCCATTCAACAAGAGGAAGTGAACTTTTAACAAATAACACAAGAAATGACAGTTAAATTTAAGGAAAAACTTTACAAATCATGAAATAGTTGAGGGAGGTTTAGGAATTTCTGCAAAAGCCATTAAAAGTTGAGTACCTAACCATTTCTTATAAAATTAGAGCCAAGGAGAGCAACTAAATATTTCTATGAATTTATAATCACCTGCGAAATTGTCCTGGAAACCTTGCTTCTTAAGAGAACCGCAGCTGGGAGAGCAGATGAGGGCATTTTTCCCTTTTGAGAGGGGAGAGAGTCGGTATGAGGACATTTCCTGCCCTCAAGTGACATCAAATACGGTGTAAGGCACAGCTGGGATATCTCAGGGACATTTTAAAAGAGAGAGAGAGGCCTCTGCCAGGTGCAACTCTGCAAATGTGTTATTTCCAGAAAGTGCAATAGCCTACTTACTTCCTGTCCCAAACTTTCATATTCTTCTTGGGGCCATTAGCACTAGGCTACACCCTCTTCTACATGTGACTGAATTGAGAGAGTAAATTGGAATTTGAAAGTAGACTGAGAAAATTCAAAATATTTTCTAGACAACTGAAACTTTATGATCATGGCCCATCCACATTTAGTTATTGTGCAATATTTACTAAAACTGAATTTCCTGCCTACAAAATGTATCGATGGGTCTTAATGTGAATTCCCTGCCTACAATGTCAGGTAAGTTGGCCTTACGTGCATTATAAAGGATAGTACTCTCTGGCTGGTATTCCTTTCTAGAATTTCTTGGTTTTATACATTCTTCATAAAAACAATTTGCCTGCATTAATTCCACGTTTCCTTGAAATTGAGGGAAGCAGTGACTATACAGGGGATATTGGTGTCTTTAGTCATTTAAATATTTTTGATAAGATATTTGTCCATGTGAGTATCCACTACAAAGGCATGCTGGAGAAATTTGGCTGTATAGTGATGCGTGGCTAATTGTTTATACACAAAGTTCATGTTTTCAATAAGCTTTCAACATATGCCAGCATTCACTTTGAGAATACCTTTGGTAATTACTTGTCAGGATACTGTGTATTTCAAAACAGTGGACTTGTGCCAGAGGCATCTTCCTTTTCAGTGGAATGAGCTGTGCTCCTTTATTAACAAGTCGAACTTTCCAGTAGCGCAAAATGTTATTCACAGCCTTGCTTACAAATGACCATCCAAATACTTTTTTAAAATGTCTAAGATGAAAAGCTCACAACACTGAGATGCAGCCTCTTCATTACTCCGTAGCTGAACTAAAATCTCTCCCCCCAACAGCTTGCTCCTGCTCTTGCAACAGAACACCTACATTTGTGAAAACTGATGCATACTCTTCAGTCTTTTTTTTCCTTCAAAGTATAGTTCTCCTCTTCTTCCCAGTAGGTAATTTTTAGTCTGGTCTCTAGACACCAGGTTTGTCTGTGCTTTCGTATAATATAGCCTTTAAGTGAACACAAGACTCAAAATATTGTCTGACTAGTAGAGAGTTCAGTGAAACTAGAATCCTCAACTCCCTTGATCTGAATAACTATCCTTCTATCAAATGATTAATCTGGATAAAAAGTTTAGTCCAATGCTAACACTAAATCATAAATAGATTTGAAATAATTTTGCAACAGGCATTTATAAAACATGCTGAAGTCAACTTGAGGAATCTTAAACAGCTACTGTTTGGGATTTTAGATTCTTTCTTTCTTCAACCCCAAAAAAATCAAAACATAAGTCAAAGAAGGTGGACTCAAGCTATCGCCATTGTAATCTGAAACATCACAAGGTGCCTCTGAGGTGTCCATTTCATTCCTAGCCCTAGATCCCTGTTCTGCTTACATCAGTTTGAATGAGCCATGGAGGAACACTGACCACCAGTTCGATGAGTCTCAAGGTCCCCCTCTGTGTGACAACCATGTGGATGGGGAGTGGTACCGCTTCACAGGCATGGCAGGGGATGCCATGCCCACCTTCTGCATACCTGAAAACCACTGTGGAACCCATGCACCTGTCTGGCTCAATGGCAGCCACCCTCTGGAAGGTGATGGCATCGTGCAACGCCAGGCCTGTGCAAGCTTCAATGGGAACTGCTGCCTCTGGAACACCACGGTGGAGGTCAAGGCTTGTCCGGGAGGCTACTATGTGTATCGTCTGACCAAGCCCAGTGTCTGCTTTCATGTCTACTGTGGTCGTGAGTACCGTCTCTGTGCTCTTTTCCTCCCCTTGAGGGCCACAGATGGCATCAGAAAAATGCTGTATGAAATTCAGTGATGGTAGTATCTCAGAGTCTAAATAGCATTGACTTAGGGCCCCAGGTAACTTCCGATTGTGATTTCTGTGATCTGTTCTCAGATTTCTGTGGTCTGTTCTCAGATTTCTGAAGATGTCCTGAAGAAACAGAAAGGGAAAGCAATTATGACTTTGATCAGTTCTATTTTATTTTGCCTTTGTTCCACTCAAGCAAAATATTAGAAAATGAAATGCTGATTTGTTGAAAAGTTGAAATAGTGGATTCCAATCTTTTTGAGTATGGGGGACCCTTTTAAAGATATATATCAGACATCCATAAGGTAGCACTGTGCTTAGTATCCATTGATTTATTTAAATGACAGGTAACGAGAAAAACCTACTTGAGATCAGTAATAGTTTAAAATGAATTTTTGTGTTATTAATCCCATCAAAATCTGCATGCATTTAAAAAAATTTTTAATGTTTATTTATTTTTGAGAGAGAGAAAGACAGAACACAAGCAAGAGAGGGGCAGAGAGAGAGGGAGACTGAGAATCTGAAGCAGGCTCCAGGCTCTGAGCTGTCAGCACAGAGCCAATGTGGGGCTTGAACTCACAAGCTGTGAGATCATGACCTGAGCTGAAGTCGAACACTTAAAAAAAATCTATATGCATTTAAAAAATAGAGTACAGGGGCGCCTGAGTGGCACAGTCAGTTAAGTGTCCAAATTTGGCTCAGGCCATGATCTCACAGTTTATGGGTTCAAGCCCCAAGTCGGGTTCCATCTGACAGCTCAGAGCCTGGAGCCTGCTTCAGACTGTGTCTCCCTCTCTTTCTGCCCCTCCCCGACTTGTGCTCTGTCTCTCTCTGTCTCTCAAAAATAAATAAGTGTTAAAAATTTTTTAATAAAAAATAAAATACAGAGAAAAATAGGGCATGACACTTCTTTAATCGACAGCTCATATTTGGTGAGGTTTTAGATTTGCAGAAACTCTATCGCTCATGGAGCTGAAGTTGGGAACCATTGATCTAAATGACAGATGTCCCTGGGCAGTATCTCTTTCCACTGGGTTATGTAAACCCTGAACTATGAGAATTCTCAACGGTGGCCAAGATCTCCTATCTCATGATTGAACTCATGAGGCTTTCCCATGAATGAGAGTGTCCTCTGGGCCTTAACCCCTCATGAAAGGTCGACTTTTATCCTTTCACAGATTTTTATGACATCTGTGACGAGGACTGCCACGGCAGCTGCTTGGACCCCGGTGAATGCACATGCTCTCCGGGAACCGTGCTAGGCCCGGACAGGCAGACATGCTTCGGTAAGAAACTAATTTTGAAATGGAAACAGGCCATTCACATCCAAAGGGCAACTCAAAAACTTCCTGACTGTCATTTTTCTAGTTTGTGTCTCTAAACACTTAGAATGGCATTTGCCCCTTTAGTTTGTGACAAAAGCCTCAAACCAAATTTAGACTGTGTGAAGGAACAGTCTAGACTCACACTGTCCAGTACAGCAGCTCTACCCATGTGTGGCTGGGGAGCTCTTGAAATGTGGTCAGTTGTGGGGCTGCCTTGGCGGCTCATTCTGTTAAGCATCTGGCTTCAGCTCAGGTCATGATCTCACGGTTCGAGGGTTTGAGCCTCGCATTGGTCTCTGTGCTGACAGCTCAGAGCCTGGAGCCTGCTTCAGATTCCGTGTCTCCCTCTCTCTCTGCTCCACCCTGCTCATGCTCTGCCTCTCCGTCTCTCAAAAGTAAATGAACATTTAAAAAATATTTAAAAGAAAAGAAATGTGGCTAGTGTGACTGAAAACCTAAATTTTAATTTTACCTAACTTTAATTTAAAACCTGATGCTTGATGGGCACCTGGATGGTTTGGTCGGTTAAGTGTCCCACGTCAGCTCAGGTCATGATCTCACAGTTCGTGGGTTCGAGCCCTGCGTCAGGCTCTGTGCTGACAGCTCAGAGCCTGGAGCCTGCTTCTGATTCTGTGTCTCCCTCTCTCTCTGACCCTCCCCTGCTCACACTGTCTCTCTCTCTCTCTCTTCCTCTCTCTCTCTCTGAAATAAATAAAACATTTTAAATAACACATTTAAAAAATCTTTTTAATTAAAAAAAAAAACCAAACTGACACTTGAGGGGTGCCTGAGTGGCTCAGTTGGTTGCCCAGTCAATTCTTGATTTCAGCCCCAGTCATGATCTCGCAGTTCTTGGGTTCGAGACCACATCAGTGTCTGTGCTCACAATGCATAGCCTGCTTCAGATCCTCTGTCTCCCTCTCTCTGCCCTTCCCCCATTCTCTGTCTCTCTCTCTCTCTCTCCTCCCTGCTCCTTCTCTCAAAAACAAATGTTAAAAAATTTTTTTTAAACTGATACTTTATTCAGTTGTTGGAAAACTGAAAATATTTGGGACAACTTAAGTAACCAACAGTAAATGTTATGACTCTAAATGCCAACCAAGTATTTCTCTTTTTTTAATGTTTGTTTATTTATTTGTGAGAGAGAAAGAGAAAGAGGCAAGGGAAGAGAGAAGGAGAGAGACAATCCCAAGCAGGCTCCGCACTGTCAACGCACAGTGATCCCATGACATGACCTGAGCTGAAATCAAGAGTCAGCCCCTTAATTGACTGAGCCACCCAGGCACCCTCCCCAAATAAGTGTTTCAAATGAAAATTTAGTATCCAGGGTGCCTGGGTGGCTCAGTCGGTTGAGCATCTGACTCTTGATCTCAGCTCAGGTCTTGATCCTAGGGTTGTGAGTTCAAGCCCCATGTTTGGCTCCAAACTCAGCGAATAGCCTACTAAAAAAGGAAAAGAAAAAAAAAAGAAAATTTTAGCATCCAAACTGAGATATGCTGTAAGTATAAAATACATACTAGGTTCAATCAAAAATGAATTAAAAATATCTCAATAATTTTATATTGATTTTATACTGAGAAGAAATATTTTAGACATATTGGATTAAATGAAGTGCATTCTTAGAATTTGTTAATGTGACTACTAGAAAGTGTTAAATTATTTATGTGGCTTGCTGTGTATTTCTGTCAGATGGCTTTGCACTAAGATTATCTAAGAACATACTCCTACAGCTTCACTAACATAATTTTGGTTTCTCTGAGCAGCAAGAAATGGGAGTCAGATTATTTTCTAGGAAATCTAGACTTCTCTGCTTGTACACATGTGTTTTTGCCTGTAACTGGAACAAAATAGAGTTGAAAAACCCAAGACTGAAGATCGTAGCTTTTCCCATTAATGTTACGAAGCTTTTTGTATCCAGACTCAAGTAGATTCAAAACACATTCAGGGACAACCGGGTGGCTCAGTTGGTTAAGCCTCCAACTCTTGATTTCAGCTCACATCATGATCTCATGGTTCGTGGGTTCGAGTCCCTCTTCGATGAGAGTGCAGAGCCTGCTTGGGATTCTCTCTGTCTCCCTCTCTCTCTGCTCTTCCCCTGCTCATGACCTCTCCCTCTGCCTCTCTCTCTCTCTCTCTCAAAAATAAATATATAAATATTTAAAACATACCCAGAGAGAAAGAGAGAACTGGCCCACACTTGCCTCTTCAAGAACAGTAACGGGTCAGAATGGAATGGGGATTAGGCTGAAAGGTATATAAAAAGACTCATATTTTATGAGACTGACGCGCTGCCTGCTGCTCTAAGAAGGCGACAAAAGATTCATATTTTAGAAAAGTTTTTGTTCTTCAGCCTCCTTAATGAACCCCACTGACCACCCCATGGAGCATGTTTATGCCCTCCCGTACCCGCTCTTAGGGCTCTTGCATGATGGACTTGGTGTGATTTAATGCTAAAAGGTTTGGGATACAGAAGACAATTGTCCTGTAATCTTCCCTAAACTCCTTCCCTATCCCTCCTGTCTCTCTCTCTCTCTCTCTCTCCCTCTCCCTCTCTCTCTCTCTCTCTCTCTCACACACACACACACACACACACACAGTGTACTTGGAAAATATTTGGATTCATATTAAGCCAGGCTTTGGTTCATTACTCAGCTTTTTTTCTTAATGTTTATTTAAGAGAGAGAGGGAGAGAGCAAGCAGGGGAGGCGCAGAAGAGAGAGGGAGACACAGAATCCGAAGCAGGCTGCAGGCTCCAGGCTCCAGGCTGTCAGCACAGAGCCCAAAGTGAGGTTCAAGCTCACAAACCTCAACAACATGACCTGAGCCAAAGTCAGATGTTTAACCGACTGAGCCACACAGGCGCCCCCCTCCCCCAGCTTTTGTTATAATATAACATTTGAATAGATAAGATAGTTAGCTGGGTCCCAGATTAAACAACATGAAAGGTATACAGTGAGATGTCTAGCTTTCTGTCTTCCATCTGTCTCATTTCTCCCTCCTCCAACCCCATCTCAGGGAAACTCTCATAATAGTTTCTGATGTCTGTTCCCAGGGTTGCTTCAGATAGATATTAAAAATGTAAGTATATATGTTTACATACTGCCCCTTTTTTTACACCAAAGGTTGCATATCATACACATTTCTTGGTTAGCAATTTATGTTGGACATGTTTGCCTAGCACTGCACAGGGAAAACCCCTCAGTTCCTCCTCCAAGTCTGTCATGAATTCCCTGAAATTAAAGGCAAAGTTTTGCGTTAATGTCAGTGTTCCTTTGTTTTTAAAAACAATAAAACATAATTTTAATTATTTATTTTAAATTACATAATTTTTTTCAGGCCAAGAGAAGGGTAAAAGAAAATAATACAACAGGATTATTAGCCAGGAAGATAAAATAATATAATTGATGTACCCAGATTTAACTGTAGTTCATTTTTCTCCCTTTTTTCTTCATTTTTTTAAGTAAACCTTTTGGGGGGGCCCTGGGTGGCTCAGTCTGTTAAGCATCCGGCTTCAGCTCAGGTCATAATCTATCAGCTTGTGAGTTCAAGTCCCGCGTCAGGCTCTGTGCTGACAAGAGAGCCTGCTTCAGATTCTGAGTCTCCTCTCTCTCTGCCCCTCCCCCACTCATGCTCTGTCTCTCTGTCTCTCTCTCAAAAATAGATAAAAGCATTTTTTAAAAAGTAAATCTTTTGTCTTTAAAGTTTATGTATTTGTTTTGAGAGAGAGAAAGAGTGTGTGCACAAGAGCAGGAAGGGACAGGGAGAGAGGGAGAGAGAATCCCAAGCAGACTCCGCGCTGTCAGTGCAGAGCCCCGTGCTGGGCTCAAACCCTTAAACTGTGAGATCATGACCGGAGCTGAAATCAAAAGTCAGAGGCTTAACCCTCTGAGCCACCTAGCCGCCCCCCTTTTTCTTTTTAATGAAATTTTACAGATACAAATGAAGCCATCTCACTCCATTTCTTTTTTCATTTCTCTTTTTCACCCTCTGGGAGTAATCACTGTTTTGAAATTAGTGTGTGTCCTTCCAGTCCCTGTTTTTATGCTTTTATTATTTATGCATGTACCCATAACAATATATAGCATTGTTTTTGTTCTTAAAATGAACACAAAAAAATGATAGCTTACTCCATGCGTGAGATTTTTCCCTAGAGTCTACTCATAAAAGTGGAATTGCTGGGGTACAGAGTATCTGAGGCCGTAAGTGACAATAAACTCCCAAATAACAATGGCTTAAATCAGTAGAAGTGTATTACTCCCTTGCATAAAAAAAGAAAAGAAAAGAAAAAAATCAATCTCGAGGCAAGATGTGCAGGCTTGGGACAGAGTGTGGCCACATCAGGAAAGCTGCCCCTAACCTGGCCTCTAACCTTCCACTTTCCAGGCAGGAGTAGTCCCAGTAAAGAGTATAACCTTTCCCACTATATTTTTCATTTCTGCAAATTCTGTGCATTTGTTTGGTTTCAATTCTGCTTTGTCTTTTTTGCGTGCTTCTTTTATCTTGGTTACTATCCTTTCTTTTATCTGTTTAGTAAGCATTGCATTACAGATTTTTCTGGATTATTCTGTTCTCTCCAGCTCAAAGCCTTCCACTTGTTATCTTGCCAAGCTGTTTTCATTGTGGATCATTTCCTCATGGGGAGTGTTTTGTGGCAAACCACCTTCTGCTGTAATTGTGTTTCTGTGGAACTCTGCTCTGACCGCCGGGTTTGTGGAAGTTTGACGACAGAGCAGTATTTCAAATGCTTCTGTCAGGCACCACAGAAGCTTCGTCGGTCCAAGCCATATTTTATGCCAAATTCTTAGCTCTAAGATCCCCGTTTCACATGGGAATGATAAGTTCATGCTTCAATCATAGCAAAGCCGGACTTGGGGTTTCCATTGTTTATGAAGGATTTTCTCTCCCCTGAAGCCTCAGAGAGAGCTTGCTTACTGCTTCCGTGGGCCTCGGGGCAAAGTTCTTCTACTCTCCCTTTCATTGGGGGGATATCTTTTCTGGGATCCTGGATTTAAGCAGGGTTTCAGTTGCAACTCACCTCCTCTCCTGAGCCCAAGGCCATCCCATCTCTCACCCTGTGGGTGTTCAAATCCCAATCCCCTATCCCCAACTCCAAACCATGATACATGTATCTCCCAGGCTTTCCTTCCTTTGTAGAAGGAAGGGAATCGACATTTGCATTTTTTATAGCAAGCAGCTATGCATTTTTTTTTATAGCAATAGTACTTATCCTTCATCAGATTCTTAAAAAGTTTAACAGTCATTGCTTAAGTACCGTGTAGGAATATTCCAATATTTAGAAGAGACTTGAAGGGCAGTTGTTCATATTATAACAGAAGATTGCCTCACACAAAATTTTATCAGCTATTTATTTCTGCACTGTAAGTTCCTTTGATGTCTTTTTTTTTCCCTTTGATGTCTTTAAAACACAGTTTGATTTGTAAGTCTGTTTTTATTTAGTGACATTTCAGGAACTCACTGGAGAAGGTGAGATTCAACAATACAAACAAATAGGTGAAGCCAGGTAACAACAGAAACTTCATTTCCCCAGTTTTGCTATTAGAAGGGAATTAATTGGCAAACAACTAAGTGCCTTCTGTTCTAGCAGAGGGCAGATGGATGAATGGTTAAGGAGATCAGGTTGATGGGAGTGATTATACGGATTATAGAAAAGGTGTTGGTGTATCAATAGGCTCTGAAAAGATGTGAAGACTGCTCAGGGGCTTGGGAGAAGAGTGAGTTGCTCAGCAGTGTGTAAATAGGGTGGTTTCTCTTTTACAGATGAAAATGAATGTGAGCAAAACAATGGTGGCTGCAGCGAGATCTGTGTAAATCTGAAAAATTCATTTCGCTGTGACTGTGGGGTTGGCCGTGTGCTAAGAAGTGATGGCAAAACGTGTGAAGGTGAGAATGGGTAAAAAGGGATTCAAATCAAGATCCCTGACTAAACCATTGGCTTATTCTTTGACTGATGTTCATGAAATTGACAAAAGGGGTTTGCCATCACTGGGGACTGTCACGTTGCAGGCAGAATTCAGTTTTGATTTTATCTTCAAGATTTAACAGGAGGCAGTTGTTGCATTTTGCAAGAGGCAGACCCCCCTTCCCTTTATAATAAGTAAATTCTACCTTCAACATGTGGTTGGAACTTACAACCCCAAGATCAAGAGTCACAAGCTCTACCAACTGAGCCAGCCAGGTGTCCCGAGAGCCACATTTTAATTTGGGAAATAAAAATAGGGTATTATGCATTTCTCAAGCTTTAATGTGCACATAAATCACCTGGGATCTTGTTAAAATGCAGGTGGTGATTCAGTAGATCCGGGGTCAGGCAAAGATAATACATTTCGAAATAACTTCTAGGTGACGCCTCTGCTACAGAGCCAAGGAGCATACTTGGAGTAGGAAGATAATAGAGATGGTTATAAGCAGGGTTTCTCAAACATTCCTGCTGAGGAGAATCACCCGGGTACTTTCAAATCTGGCCCTGCCGAGGCCTCTCTCCTGGAAACTTGGTTCAGGGGGGCAATATGGGCCTTAGGATTTGTGTTTTTACCAAGTTCCATTAGATGAGTCTTACCATCCTGGAAGTTTGGGAAATTGGTTCACATGAAGGCATATTTTTCCCCTCTATGCTTTGCATTTACTGGAGATTAATACACTTTGGGGAAGATAAGTAAAATTTTCTATTTTTAATAGCAGAAATGTTGTGTACATTTTATATGATTAAGTAATAAAAAAGAATTTGTAATGTATGTCAAATAGTTGTAAAGGAAGTTGTATGCTCTGACAACAATATGAAACATAGGTAATGTCCCTTCTCTAAGACACATTTGCCCTTGCAAATTATCACAACTAACATGTCACTTCCACTTTACTGAGTCTGGATCTCATACCATTGTGAGTCGAGGGACCAAAAGAAAAATAAAACCCTCTTTGCAGATTATATGAAGAGATCAGTGGCTTAATTATTATTATTTACAGAGGACATATGATTTGTCTGTGAGGCTAATCAAATTTATGGTATAATACTGCTTATAAGAGTTCACTTTATTCTGGTTATATTCAACATAATAAATAATACTACCCCAGAAGGAAAAATTATGGCTAGTTCCCACATTTTATTCCATGCAACAAAGTCTGCATTGTTAACTGAGGGACCATTAGCCAGAATATTAAACTACTGTCACTTATAACAAGACTAAATGTACTTTAAATTTTATTGAGTAAGGGTAATGTCCTGAATCTTCTTTAAATCTTAATTATTTTATGTAATAATCTTTGCATATTTAAATATTAATGAAATGTTCCATGAGGAACATTTGTAATTATTCACAAAGATTTTATTGGCAGTGTTTGCAATTGATCTTCATATAATTTTAAAACCTAATAATCATGATTGAAAAGTACTTTAACAGAAGATTAAATTTATACATGAGGTATACTTTAGCATTAAGATTCATATTTGAAACCTTAAGTTTTATTGATAATCCAAACATATTTGTTTTTTTAGTCTATTAAATAATTCTATCTTCTTTTTTAAAATAAAAGCCTCTTTTTAATTTTATATAATTTGTATTGTTTTGTTTTATTATGAAAATCATGTTCATAGAAGAAAATAAATACAAAGGAGTAAATGAAAGGTAACTAAAATGACCCACAATCCCACTTGTCAAATGTACCCAAACATTTGGAATATTCTCAAAAGAGACTTAAATCCTTTACATCAACTTAGAATTTCAAATTACTTTGTGCTTTGCAGTTTTAGACCTAGAAATATCCTGAGTGAACATTCAGTCCAACCCCTTCCTTTTATAAATATTGGAATTGAGACCCAGAGAAATTAAATTGACTTAAGGGAGATCATTTTTAGAAAAAAAAAAATTCCCCATTAATGTTGATTTAACATTTTCTAGTATATTTTTCTGCTGTCTTCTACATTGTTCTATATTATTTTCAGCTCTTTCAAAAACCCATAGTAGTACTTTTATTCTTTTTAAGTATCCAGATTTATAAACAGGTAATAGCCTAATCCTTCTTAAGTTTTGCAAGGATTAATTCACTGCAAATTTATACTCTTTATATGTTTCACAAAAATCAGTTGATCCCAGGTTAATTTACTAATGTTCCAAAGAAGTAATTTTTAAAAAACTATTATTGAACTGAGAATTATAACTGTAACTGGAAATCAGTGTATGTCTTTCTTTGAGCACCTGAGATGCTTTGAAAGCCTTCCCTTTATTTATCTTACTCCTAGAACAGAGGCAGCAAACTTCTGTGTAGACAAAATAGTAGTTATTTTAGGCTCTGGAGATCATATGGAATCTGTTCAAGCTGCTCAGGTCTGCACTGCAGTGAGAAAGCACTCAGAGACAACAGGTAAATGAATGAGTATGACTGTGTGCCAGTAAAACTTACGTCTGAGTTTGATGACCCCTAACAATGTCTAGAGCCTACAAAGGTCATTAATTTTCCCAACTAACTATGAAATCATCTGGTAGTTTATTCAGTTTTCAAGTGAGTATTTTATTTTTTGTTCATTTGGTTGAGTATGCTTTTTGAAAATGCAAAACTTTCAGGGCACTGCGTGGCTCAGTCGGTTAAGTGTTTTTGACTCTGGATCTCAGCTCAGGTCTTGATCTCAAGGTTGTGAGTTCAAGCCCATGTTGCGCTCCACTCTGGGCACGAAGCCTACTAAAAAAGAAGACGAACAAGAGGAAGAGAAGGAAGAGGAAGAGGAGGGAGGAGGAAGAAGAGAAAGAAGGTTGACAAAGAGGAAGAAAGAGGAGGAGGAAGTAGAAAAAGGAGGTAGAGGAAGAGAAGGAGAGGAGAAAGAAAATGCAAAGCTTTTTAAAAGGAAAATTTAAAAACCACTTCAAAAGAGGAATGTCACAAGAGTGTGTGAGAGTGTGTTGTCCAGGCCTCGTTTTTATAAGTGTGCTCTTAGCCCAAGGCATGTATTCCACTGCTATTGTTCCTAAATATTTGAGGAGAGAGTTTGGCAATCCAACCAACTGGCAATAAAGGATCCATCTTTCTAGTCTATTTGAATTTATATTCTGTCAGTCTCTTTTATATCGGTAATATGCTATAAAATTTCAAAGTGGGTGGATTCAATGTTACAGCAACTAAGAAATGACTTTTGGGTCTTCCTCCCCCAAACTCTAGTATAACCATTAGAAAAACAGACAAATCCAGATTGAAGGCTCTTCTACAAAATGACCAGCTTAAGAGGTTAGAGCTTTAGATGTTCTAAGATTGCTTTTTCTAGCTATAACATTTAATAAACATTTTTTTTATAGTTTGTTTTTGAGACAGAGAGTGAGCAGGGGAGGGGCAGAGAGAGAGGGAGACACAGAATCGGAAGCAGGCTCCAGGCTCTGGGCTGTCAGCACAGAGCCCGCTGCTGGGCTCCAACTCAGGAACCATGACATCATGACCTGAGACGAAGTCAGACACCTAACCGACTGAGCCACCCAGGCACCCCTAATAAACATTTTTGTGTGTGTGGGCTTCCCTCCATGACTCAGTGACTGGGTTAGGCCCCAGTGACACTGCGATGTGTCAAATATATTCCCTGATACCAAGTGCCATCCCAAGAACCAGAATTCTTGGAAAAGAGGCCTGCAAGATCATTCCCTTTTCTTTTGGTTTTATTGCAGACATTGAAGGATGCCACAATAACAATGGTGGCTGCAGCCATCTTTGCCTTGTGTCTGAGAAGGGCTATCAGTGTGAATGTCCCCGGGGCTTGGTGCTGTCTGAGGATAACCACACATGCCAAGGTAGTACATGGATGGGCTTAACCTCAACCTCCACTCTCCCCCATGAATCTCCCTGCCTTCTTCACTCAAGTGTGTCAGTATTCCCATCTTGTAGAGCACCAGCTCTTTCAGCAGTGTGCATCCCTACACCTTTACTCTGGGATCATTCAAAAGAGCTGTCTAAGACAGTATTACCAAAAAGTTCATTTTCTTTTGCTTTTTAAAAAATTGTGGAAAAAAAACATATAACAGAAAATTGAGCATCTAAACCGATTTCAAATGTATAGTTCAGTAGTGGTAAGTATATTCACATTGTTGTGCAACAGATTTCCAGAACTTTTTTATCTTGCAACACTGAAACTCTGTACCCATTAAACAACAATTCCACCCATCCCTCCCTCCCCACCTCCCACCCTGGCGACCACTATTATATTTTCTATTTCTGCAGAGTTTGACTACTTTAGACACCTCACGTAAGTATGTATCTTTTTGTGATTGACTTATCTTACTTAGCATAACATCCACAAGGTTCATCCATGTGGCATATGACAGGATTTCCTTTCTTCATAAGGAATAAGGAATAATATTCCACTGTATTTATATACCACATTTTGTTCAGCTGCTCATTCGTTGATGGGCCCTTGAGTTACTTCTACATTTTAGATATTGAGAATAATGCTGCTATGAACATGAGTGTGCAAATATCTTTTTGAGATCCTATTTTCAGTTCTTTTGGATAAATACCAAGAAATGGGATTGATGGATCATACAGTTTCCTTTGCTTTTTACCTTTGATTTTTTTTCTCTAACTTCTATTGTTAGTAGTATAATAGTTAATTTTGAAGTCTAAGACACTGACACAGTTCCTCTCTTTTCTAACAGATAATTGGGTGGTGAAACTAAGTTGAAAACCCTAGGGAACTGATTCTTCTCCCTACAATTACAATATGAGCATCAACAATCCTCTGAGAACCATTTTCTGGAAATCTAGTTATTTATGTCCAGAATATTAACTCATTCATCTAGCAAATATTTAATGAGCACCTATCTCTGATTTCTTTATACTGGGTTATTGTTATGATATATCCTCCCATGTTGATATTGTCCTCATATATTTTCTGACAGCACCCAGACGTATTCCTTTTAGGGTATTTGTAGAGTCTGGAAAAGTGAACACAGCAACACTAAAGAAAAGCAATCTTTTTCATATTAAGTTAAAATGGAATTTATAGTCAGCATTTATGGTTTACTGAACAATGCAAGGACAATTTGGAACTCTTCCCCAAGTGCACTAACGTTGTTTTTATTACCTCTGTTTTATGAGACATAATTAATGGTAAAGTCAAAGCAGTACTGTTATATAATTTAAGCCTACAGCAAAGCAGTACTTCTTCTGTATTGCCAATAAATTGTGTTTGTGCTAAAAGTTAATCCTTTAGGTGTTTCAGGTCATAGAACTATGCTATCCACACTTTGAAGTAAATGTTGAATTGAAACTTAAACACAATTTTTCCTCATTTGGGGAACAAGTATGTGAGGGTTGTTATTTGACCACAACCCTGGGAGTTAGGAGTCGTGGTTTTATTCACCAACTTGTTTTGAGCCTCATGGGTTTCCTTAAGGTTAGAGCAAAAATCTCAAATTGTGTGAAGTAAAACTTATTTCTCCTAGAAGCCGTCCTTATCCTTCTCCCAGTTCAGACTTCCCAGTTCTAACAGTACGCCCCTTTCTGCCACAGTTCCCGTGTTGTGCAAGTCAAATACCATTGAAGTGAGCATCCCCAGGGACCTGGTTGGCGGTCTAGAGCTCTTCCTGACCAACACCTCCTGCCGAGGAGTGTCCAATGGCACCCATGTCAACATCCTCTTCTCCCTCAAGACATGTGGCACAGTGGTCAATGTAGGTTCTTCCTGGAGGCCGCTTGGGGAATGACCAAAAGCCAGTTATGTGGGAGGTAGTTGACAGAGATATGCAGTGTGGCTTGTGAAATACTTCCACATAAAATAATGGAGCTCAAAGAATCATATGTTGTGCGCTTAACACATATTATTGAGCATCTGCCATGGCCCTGGCACTGTGAGCACAGGGGAGGTAAGAAGACTTCTGCTCTTTCTGTTCTTAAATAGTCCTATCTCTCCATTATGTGCAGACATTTTCCCAAGTGCCTCAGCACCAGCACTGGGAGGCTGGTTGCATCTCCTCTGACCAATTATTTTACTTTTGAAGAAAGCAAATGACACAGATGAAAGTTCACTTATGAGGTAACAAATGAGTTCGAGTGTTGAACTAGGCAGAAGTTCAAGGTTTGTACTTTCGTCCAAGAATCTGCATTGGGGTCTGAGGAATATATGAAATAAGATCCTAACGTTTGAGAACATACACAGTAGTATTGAGATCTCACACACACACCCACCCACACACACACACACACACACACACACACAATATAAATAAGAAACAGCGAGGGGCTCCTGGGCAGCTCAGTCGGTTATGCATCCAACTCTGGGTTTCGGCTCAGGTCATGATCTCACGGATTGTAAGATGGAGCCCCACGTCGGGCTCTGTGCTGACAGCGAGGAGCCAGTTTGGGATTCTCTTTCTCCCTCGCTCTCTGCCCCTCCTCCACTCATGTTTGCTCTCTCTCTCTCTTTCTCTCTCAAAAAGAAAAAGAAAAAAAGAAACAGTGATACAGATGACAGATGCTATCCCAGTTCAGAAAGGGACAAACACTGGAGCAGTCAAGACAAGTGTGACTTTAACTGGAGTGGAAGCACGTGTGTGGCTTATACAGACAGAGGAAAACAAAGGGCATTTCAGATGGGAAACAAGTGAGCAGGTCTCAGAGATGGGAATATTTAAGGCTATACTCAGTGAATGGGCAGTGCAGACTGACTGGCAAGGAATTCATATTGGAAAAGGAAAGTGGAAAAGTAGACGGGGGGAGGCTGTGCTTCCAAAGATCTGCCTTGTGTGCGAGGGTGAGATATTTGGGCTCTATCCCATAGAGGGGGGTTGCGGGCACTGTCATGATGAGATCAGAAGCCTGAGAAATGGATAGAGGAAAGAGGACTTGGATCCAGGAGATCAGGGCAGAGATTCTCATGACCATCTGGTTAAACAAATATTTATTTGCTGAATCTGACTAACAGAAAGTCAGAGAGCTAATTGAACTTGGATTGAGACATGAGGGTGGTATCTCAGGAGAAGGTGGTCCCACTTTAGGCAAATTGTGTTTATTGTATCTGTAGATAGTTAAGTGGAAAGGCCCTGTGATGTGTTGGAGTTGCTGGCACCCGGGGAGGGCAGACAAGGCTGGAGATAAAGAACTGAAAGTCATCTGCATAAATGTGATAGCTTAAGTTCTGCCTGTGGATGAGTTCAGCACAAGGTCAGGCTGCAGCCTGATCAGCAGGTCTCGGAGTCCAGAAAAAAAATAATATACAGAAGTCATTCCTTCCTAAAATACCAGAGCTTTGAATTTGCTGATTCTGCATAGTTCAGGTTTTATGAGTAATACTCCAAAGGAATGTGTGGGTTGACCATGAACAGTCAGAACATCTTGCTAAAAAGAAGACAAGTGATTAAAAATAAAAAATTAAAAAAAGCTTCAGGCTTTAGCAACCAAATCTCTAATGTGTTTTGATGTAAATAGAAGTTTAGAGAATGTTACAGTCAGGGTTTTGGGGGTGGGGATGGGGAACTCCTTAGAAATAAACAATCAACATAAAATCTTGTTCCTCTCCTGGCCCTGGCCGGGCTCAGGTGGTAAATGACAAGATCGTGGCAAGCAACCTTGTGACAGGTCTACCCAAGCAGACCCCAGGGAGCAGTGGGGACATCATCATCCGAACCAGCAAACTGCTGATCCCAGTGACCTGTGAGTTTCCACGCCTGTACACCATTTCGGAAGGCTACGTTCCTAACCTTCGAAACACCCCCCTGGAAATCATGAGCCGCAGTCGTGGAATCTTCCCATTCACTCTGGAGATCTTCAAGGACAATGAGTTTGAAGAGCCTTACCGGGAAGCTTTGCCCACCCTCAAGCTTCGAGACTCCCTCTACTTTGGCATTGAGCCTGTGGTGCATGTGAACGGCTTAGAAAGCCTAGTGGAGAGCTGCTTTGCCACCCCCACCTCCAAGATCGATGAGATCCTGAAGTACTACCTCATCCAGGATGGGTAATTATGCTGCTAACACGATTTACTAGCCCCAGTTCACATCCACTTTCTAAGTACATAAGCATACTCGCTTATTTCCTAAAATAACACGGCACTCTTACGATCTCTTAATTGCTTCAGAAGGCACTCATTGACATATTGGAGGTAAAAACTGGTGAGGGAGTGGAGAGTCAAAAATGACTCCGGGGGTCTAGCTCAGGTGACTGACTAGACGCCATTAACCAAGATGGGAGACTATACGTAGAAAAGCAGGTTTGCGGTGAAATATTGAATATGATAATTCCAAATAATACTATTGAGTTGTAAATGCCTGCAGGAAATATGGGAAGAGTTCAGTGGGCAGTTGGAAATGTGTATCAGACCTTGAAATAAGGTCAGGACTAGAGATAAAGGAGCAAGAATCATCCCTGTTTCTATTTGAAACATAGGATTGATTAACCTGTTCAGAGACGGGGTAGAGCGTGAGTGTTGGGGGTGGGGGGTTGACTGATAACTCTTTTTTTTTTAAGTATGTTTTAAAATACTTATTTTTGAGAGCAAGGGAGAGCACTAGCAGAGGGAGAACAGGGAAGGAGACAGGATCTGAAGTGGGTTCTGCACTGACAACAGAGAGCCTGATGTGGGGCTCAAACTCACAAACCTTGAGATCATGACCTGAGCCAAAGTCCGTTGCGTAACCAACCGAGCCATCCAGGTACCCCCTGTAAACGTGTCTTTTAAGAAGCTTGGTAGCAAGGGGCAACTCCTGGTTTTGGCTCACAGTTTGAGTTCAAGCCCCGCCCTGCTGGTGATCTCTCTCTCTCAAAATAAGTAAATAAACTTAAAAAAAGAAGAAGCTTGGGTAGCAAAGGAGAGAAAAGAAATACTTGGAAGGTTTTAAGAGAAGAAAGATCAAGTGAAATTTGGTTTCTGCGTGCTTGTTTTATGCAAAGGTGATTTCCTTTATCTCCTAAGGATCCGCATTGAGAACTAACTGTGTGTGGCTCACGGGATCATCGGAAGTTATCCCATCCATTGCTTACATTCCCAGGAAAATTACACTCAAACCCCAAACTCATGGCAGAATCTTATCAGTTTCTTCCTTGTTCTTGATGTCAGGTGGGACATATCTCAGGTAGGGGCAGGGTCTGCAGCTGAATGAAAGGGAAATGGTCTAGCAAGAGTACCACACGGGCCATGCCCTTTGTTAACTGACCTGATGGACTCTGAGATGTCTACTTAGCTTTTATCTACCAGGTCTCTCACCACAGGCAACCTCCATCTGCTGTTGTCAGTCTCTTGCACAGTGATTTTCAAACGTTGAAGCACATCGGATCAACCAAGAGCCTTTTGTAGAAAGCAGCAGTACCCCATGCTTGTTCTCCCCATTCTACTCTTACTGTCTGAATTCCAACCCTTGTTATCTTTCACCTGGACAAGCTAAAACAGCCTCCCAACAGCCCCCTAAGTCCCAACCCTCAAATCTCAGCTCCAGGAATCCCTGGGTATCCAATCAAAAGGAAGACAAATTTTAAAAATTCAAAAAATATATATATATGTGGTCATAACCATGTTGAAAACTTTTGATGACTCTTGATTTCCTTCAGTTAGTAAATTCCACTATTTACCAGCAGGAGTACTTCTAGCCTCAGATTTCTGTAGCCTCCTTCACTTATGTTCCGAACATGGAAAATTTATCATTCTGAGCTGTTTCGGATGGCCAGTAATAGGTCTCATAGGAGTCTATAGCTCTTGGGATTTCTTGCCATCTTAAAGTTTTCTCCACAAAGTTTTAAAGTGAAAATTAGAAGTATCATTTTTTATTTCTTATTTTCACTCACATACATAATGTTAAATGGATTAAGGAATGGATTTTCTCTTGTGGGGTGGGGGGAGTAGATTTTGGTTCCTTTTTTTTTTACAGCATTATTGGATACCATTCTCTCTCTTTTTTTTAAAATTCTTTTTAATGTTTTATTTATTTTTGAGAGAGAGAGAGATAAAAAGACAGCATGAGCAGGGGAGGTAAGAGAGAGAGGGAGACACAGGATCCAAAGCAGCCTCCATGCCCTGAGCTAGCTGTCAGCACAGAGCCTGACGTGGGGCTCGAACCCACGAGTCGTGAGATCATGACCTGAGCCAAAGTCAGACACTTAACCAACTGAGCCACCCAGGCACCCCATGGAGTATCATTCTCATACAATGAACATACACATTGAAAGTGTACAATTTGGTAAGTTCTGATGTATACATTCATGAAGCCATCACCACAATCAAGATAGGGAACATTTCATTCCACAAGTGTTCTCTTACCTCTGTACCTGCTTTTTGCAAAAATAAATATATAATCATAACTCACTTACTGGAAAAAGAGGTAATCTACAATCTCAATAAAGTTTGCAAAGTTTATTTATGTATTTGTTATTGAGTTAATAATTTGTTATTCAGTCCAAACACTCAGTTAAGGACTATATGCTTTTTATTTTAGACAGTTCTAAGAAGCTGTGCCATTTAATTTTTCATCCCTTAGCATGTACAAAATAGCAATAAAGAAAGTTACAGGAGAAATTAAAATGCTTAAAAGCCAGAGGCAAGAACCCAAAAACACAGCTATAGAGGTCTGTTGAGTAACCAGGTAAATAGTCCCATCTCTGGCACAATAATGGATAGTACTATAATGGCATATATGAGACAGTTCCTCAAGATAAAATCCAACTCTGAGCCTGGCTGACTGTGCCTCACCCTCTGACCTCTGCCTTCTCCAGTTTCTGCTCCTGGCAAAGGAAACTATAGGAAATTCCCAAACTCTATTGTTTCTTATACCCTTCTGACTACACCTGCTGTTTCCTCTGCCTGAAATCTTCTCCCTCCTTTCTTGCTGCCTGAGTCTTACTGGCCCTTCAAGATTCAGCAGGATTTCTTTCCTCCATGAAGCCTTTCCTAATTCCTTCTAACCTGAACTAGAAATGTTCTTTCCTTGTCAATGCCTAACCTATAGTAAGTGTCATTAAATATTGACCAAATGAATTATGGCATGAGCATTTAACATAACAATAATCTGAGGCTAGTCCAGAGCCCTAAAATAAACATAATGCTGTGTACTTACATTTATAAACTGTTTGATTATTCATTGTCCTCAGCTTAAATTTAAATCAGGCCAGTTTCTCCTGATATTTAGCACATCTCATTCACTTCCTTCCAGTTTCAGTTGGCCTATGCTTTGAGAATGCAAAGTAATTTAATACAAGCCCACGCAAAGTAGAATTAGAAAGTCATTCTGCAGAAAAAGGAACATATTGAACTCCAAAATAAAATACTGGACATTTGGGGAATCGGGATGATTTTGGACTATGCTGTACCATTGTTACTTTCTCTCAACACACCAACTTGGAGTTGATGAACTAGCATTGGGTAATCATGGCAAACCCAAGTCAAGAGCCAGAATTTGTCCTGGGTTCTCTTCTGTAATATATTACCCTGTAACTACTCTTTCTGCCTCGTTCTCTTTAAAAAAAAAAAAAAGCAATAATAATTTTAGGTAAAAATAAATTGAAAATGGTAAGGTACCTGGATGGAAAGTGCCATTTTCATATCATGTTACTCTTGTTATCATGGATACAGACTGTAAACTCCTTGACATCACAGACCATATTATTCATCTTTATATCCTCTGCAGCTCCCAGCAGAGTATGCTGCATTAGATTAGATATGCAGTAGGTATTTATTATAGAACATAATCAAAAGATGGTATAAATTAACTTTACCTCAGGAAAATGAAAATGAGTACATAAATACAAGAAATAACAGAGACTGCATTATATATTTAGATCTTCTTCAGTTCAGAGGACTATGGTCATATAAATCATCAGTGGTCATATAAATCACAATCCCTTATTTTTAAACAATTTTATTGGATTTTTCAACTGCACTAAAACAATACTTAGCAATGAACTAGAAAGCGATCTGTAAGCACATGGGGCAAGTATTCAATTTCATAGACTTTTACTTCTGATCCCCACTTTTTTTCCTGGCCTGGCAGACAAGAACTATTAGGTTCTATAAAAGGGAAAATATACTCAGGGGAAAAAATTTTCTTTAAAATTCAGAATGGGAAAGATGATACAAGTGTCATCCCTGGCCTGTAAGGAGAAAGTGTTCATCAAATACTAAACTTTGGTCTCAAAACTGAGAATCAATAACACATCTTTTCCCTAACTAACCCTAATGTAAGCCTAAGAGTTTCACTTCAAGCAGTAGACCTGAGATTAAAACCCTATGAAACTAAAACTTAGCATTAAATTTGGGAAAAGAGGAATTACGACAATTGGAAGGTGAATGAACTTTCCCCAGTAGAACCAGCTATTCTCTCTGGAACTTAGATCTTTAGGCAACTCGTTGATATACAAGTTGGGGTTTGCTCATCTTTGAACCCCCTTTGGGGGTTAGTGTATTTTAAGGATCCAATAAATATTTATGAAATCTAGTTAAAAGAAAAGCCTTTTGGGGGCACCTGGGTGGCTCAACCGGTTGGGCGTCCGACTTCGGCTCAGGTCATGATCTCACGGTTTGTGGGTTCGAGCCCCACGTCGGGCTCTGTGCTGACAGCTCAGAGCCTGGAGCCTGCTTCAGATTCTGTATCTCCCTCTCTCTCTGACCCTCCCCTGCTCACGCTCTCTCTCTCTCTCTCAGAAATAAATAAAACATTAAAAAAATTTTTTAAAGGGCTTTTTAAGCCAATTATCAAGTATGTGACTGCAGAATTTCTACCATATATTATGAATGAAACACAGCCTTACAAAGATATCTTCATTTCAAAAGATATCTTCGGAATAAACGTGGTTGGGGTTGCTAGCACTTCAAAACATTGACATGTCCAGAGGTTCTTGTGTCCAGTTTGTGGGTACAGAGACTGAGAGATGATTAATGAGCAGGACTGTATCTTAAGATGCCTTTACAGGGAGTGAATTTTATTTTTCCTTCATTCCCAACAAGCTTGAGTTCAGCCCAGCCTCCTCCGCCCAGTCATCCACGCTTTGAGCCAAACACATTGGACTGGATTGTTTTTCCACCTCTGTGGAAACTATCAAGTCTTATGTGCTCTCCTGTCTTGTTTTCAGCTGTGTTTCGGATGACTCAGTGAAGCAGTACACATCACGGGACCACTTAGCAAAGCACTTTCAGGTTCCTGTTTTCAAGTTTGTGGGCAAAGACCACAAGGTGAGCTGAACACCTTTACCTTGTAACCTACATCCCCACCCCCACCCCTGACCTGAGCCTCCTTTCTTGGTGGCCCAATTCGTTGACCTTCTCTATGAGCCCAAAGTTAGGGTCTGCATTACCTCTATGAAAAATACTGTAGGGGCACCTAGGTGGTTCAGTCAGTTGAGCATTCGATTTCAGCTCAGATCATGATCTCACAGTTCATGAGTTCGAACCCCATGTCAGGCTCTGTGCTGACAGTGGACCCTGGAGCCTACTTCAGACTGTCTCCCTCTCTCTGCCCCTCTCCTGCTTGTGTCCTGTCTCTCTTTGACTCTCAAAAATAAAACATTTAAAAAAAATTTTTAGGTAAAGAAAAATACTGTTGAAGCCTAGTCTACCTCATTAATGTCACAATTATCTGTCTCCCTCCCAATAAAATCACTGTGCTTGTTCAAAGAAAATACTATACAATCAGAATTTTAAATCATTGTGGGCAGATGTGGTTGAAAAAGTCTGCTTAGTAGTCATTGGCAAAGGATATGGACAGAAAATTCACAGAAAAGACGAATAGAAACTTGTTCAGTAAAAATTGTTTCATATGGCAGTTAAAACTATTGGAAGACACTATGCATATTAAATTTATAAAAAATTTATCACAATGCTTGCAAAGTTATAGGGAGAATAATACAGTGACAGTATAAATGGATATACTTTCTGGAAAATTGTCTGATAATATGTCGTAATAACCATGAAAATCATCATATTCTAAAAACTCCAATTCTGACAGTTTCTCAAAAACAATCAAGCAAAAAAAGTAAAACAAGATTTGTTGGGTGTGTTTACAGAGCACTGTTACTTGGGAAATGAGAAAAAGCCCCCAAACAGGCCCACCATATATCAATTAGTGCATTAAGCAGTTATTAAAATGAGAAATATAGGAAAAGGAGATATGAAAAACTTTTATCATAACAGTTTACATGCATATTGAATATGCTACATTTTTGGAAAATATACATATACAGAAGTTGTAAGAGGCTGCAGATACTATGTTAAGGTGGAGGCTCTTTTGGTTTTTGTTGTAGCATAGCTGTTTAAACATTGAAACCAAAGGTAGTTTATGAGACCAGTATTCTTTCCCACACTGCATTTAAGTGAATTTAAGTGAACAGTTGTATCACTGTTCCAGAACACCTGCCAATTGTGATGGCTAATCCTGATCTCCCTCCTCAAGCAGTCAGCATGCTTTGGGAGGTAACTTGTAGGAAGAAGCTTGGACAAAGAACCTGTTATTTTACACAGAAGTGTGTGGACACCATTTTTCCCAGACTTTGATGTTAAAAACGAGTATGTTAACATTACTAGATGTTGCCTTCTCAAAGGTCTCTTCTGTCCCTTTACACAAGCAGAAGTTATGGATGTGGGGTTCTAAATCACCCATATGACTCAGCGTGTTGGCCACCTGACTAAGGGTGTGAACCTGGGCAAGTTTCCTAACCTAAGTCTCAGTTTCCTCCCCTGTAAAATGGGGACGATAACATCTACCTCAAAGGGTTGTTGTTTAAATGAAATGAGAGAATATAAATGAAACATTTGGTATAGCGTCTAGCTTCTAGAAAGGGCCCCACAAGTGGCAGCTGTTATCATTATTTTTGTTAATTATAATTATGGTCTTTCCAGGAAGTGTTTCTGCACTGCCAGGTCCTGGTCTGTGGAAGGCTGGACGAGCATTCTCGCTGTGCTCAGGGCTGCCACCGGCGAATGCGTCGCGAGGCCGGAGAGGGAGAGGCTGCAGCTGGTCCGCAGAGCCAGATGCTGACAGGCGGCCCGATCCGCATCGACTGGGAGCACTAGCGCCACCCAACACCCGAGTCCTGGCTTTGGGCCACCCACCTCTTTGGAACTCCTCCCTACGCCCTCTTAGAGCACCAATCGACACCCTAGAACATGGCGCTTCTTTAAACCCCATCCTGTGGGTTGAGACAGACTCCCATAATGGACTCATTCTGACTTCGACCCCTGGGTCACACGCATGGGTCACACATGGGACTGATCTGACCCATGAAGGGCTTTATCTTCCTAACGTCGAAAGCTACGCTGTCCCTGCAGAAAGCACATTACCTTCCTACAATAAAACACCTCGTGGGGTGCCTGGGTGGCTCAGTCGGTTGGGCGTCCGACTTCGGCTCAAGTCGTGATCTCATAGTCAGTGGGTTCAAGCCCTGCGTCAGGCTCTGTGCTGGCAGCTCACAGCCTGCAGCCTGCTTCAGATTCTGTGTCTCTCTCTCTCTACCCCTCCCCTGCTCACTCTCTGTCTCTCAAAATAAAATAAGGACATTTAAAAACAAAAAAACAAAAAAAGCCACCTCGTGTAGGATACAATAGGACCACTGAAATCAAAAGCGGGGCATGATATTTTAAAGTATAAACTTAAAACAAATTAATTAGTTGCTTGAAATTATGACGTAAATACCCAACAACTCCTTAAGTATGTAAATAATAATTATACCCTGAAATTTCAACTCAAACACTGAGTAGTTATAGGGGATTCAGAAGTTTATCAGTATCAGTGTGTACTAAAAAATATTATTTGATTTTACTCTTGCACAGTGTTTTCTTTTGATATTTTTATATTATCTTAAGTGAAATATTTTCAATTAATAAATATTAAAAAATGTGTTGACATGCATTTAAGTGGTTCAATGACTGAACTGTAGACAAAATTAAAATTTGGTGCCATATGTCCCATTATTTGGATTCTTTGCCCTCAGACTATTACGGCAAAAAAAAAAAAAAAGGTGTAAAATTACACCATGCTCTATTTTGTAGGTAGGTGCTTAATACATTTTATTGAAGCAAATATTATAAATCACAGAGATAAATTTTGTATGCAGTGAAATCCAATTGCCTAATATGCAAATTATGTTTATGGCTTTACATAAGATCAGGAAACAGTTTTTCTTCTTTTTCTTTTTTGAAATGGCTCTAATCAACAATTCTTAATGGAACCAGTAAAATTAAAAAGAAGCAAAAGAACAGAATGACCTAGATTAGGAATTGGCCAACTTTTGCTGTCAAGAGCCAAATGGTAAACATTTCAGGCTTTCTGGCTATACAGTCATCACAACTATTCAGCTCTGAGCTTGTAGCACAGGAGTGGCCATAAACAAATGAGAACGTGGTTGTGTTCCAATAAAACTACTCAGAAGCGGTGTTAGACCTGATTTGGCCCATGAGTTTCATTTGCTGATCCCCGACCTTAGCGGACCTCAGCCCTCCCAGTGCATCAGGATCAGGTGGGGAGCATTCATAAAACATAGGGAGATACCACCCCCAGAGAGTTTTTGCTTCTTAATGCTCCTTTCGTGATTCTAATCTGCAGTCAGTATTGAGAATCAGAGTTTAGGGACTGACCATTTGTGTCCCCTCAGATTTCAGGGACTTCTCCTAGCTATCTTCAGTGGCAATTTTACTAAGTGCTTCTCAGATCTTAACATGACACTAATACCACTTAGTAACTGGGAATATCAACAGGAATAATTCGCTGAAGGAAAAAACGGAACCTCAGAGACCTAACTCCATCCGACCTCCATCTCCACTAGTGTTCACCAAGTAAGTCTCTGACCTTGACCCCCTGTTCTTCTCTCTCCAGCACCAGTGGAAATGACTGCTATCATCAGTGGAACTTACCAGGTTGGGCTCTGTTCTCTTCTAAGTGAAATGGAAGCACATTGGTGATAATGGAATTCATTCATCTCTTTTCATATTTTCTAAAAAGAATATTAAATGTGAGATGCTTACTGGCAACTGAAACATGAATCAGAGGAAAGTCTTTGCCTCCCAAATGGTTGGATGCTGCAAAATTTCACTTACGAATATAATTACCAAGTCTGAGAATCCCAATATTTTAGTCTTTATTTTAGTCTTTAAACTAAGAACTGAATTGCCAGGCAAATATGTCTTGGTTGGGGAGACCATTGGTAAAGTGAAGAAGAGTCTTCAAATCACTCCATGTCTTTTTTGCAGTTCTCCCAAAGGATGGGATTCACTTTTCAACTGTAGAACAATGTTTCCTTTCTCTTGCTTTGTGTTATCCAAACTTTTGGAAGCAAGGATGAGACACATCTGCCACACCATCTCTGAGACTGACAGCTGTGGCGTCACTCAGAACCAGAATGGGATACCTCTTTCTCATAACTCTTCTTTCTCCTCTTCTGCACAGATGCAGGCTGCCCTTTGGCTATTCATAAAAGGTCGGCAGCCCAAGGTCCATACGGTATTGAACACAGTATCAGCCAGAGAATCACAGGCTACTTGAAAAAGATGAAGAAGAAAAAAGAAAAGAAAAGAAAAAAATGAAGAGAAACAAAAAGTTAATATATAAGACTACCCCAAGTAGTTTGAGTAATTTTAAAAACCAGTGTAATTCCAAGGATGACATGATACCCAGAGGAAAACAAAAGCAGTAATCCAAATACATAATTAAAAAGAAAGAATATACATTTAAGAGAAATTTCATAAGCTTCCATCCAATCTAGTTAAGCAGAATATACTTTGAGGTGCCCTTCTTTTATGGACTTCTAGGTCAAAATCATGGTTAGCAATCAGAATCTCCCATATCACTATGCACACTCCCTGGAAAATCTACTATTTTTGCAGAAAACTCCTTCAGGTAACTCTACTATGTTTCTCATAGTTTTCTATGTTCAAATATGGGATAAATAACAATTCACTCATTGATAAAACATGTGTGTTGGTCAGCCATTCTCTTAGGCATCAGGGATGCAATGACCAAAGAGAGCCCAACTCAAGTACTCACAGTTTGGACAAAGAGGTGGACAGGATGAACAGGTAAACTAATGGTTACACTATACTATGATGGAAGTAATATCATGGTGGCATGAGGACCCACAAAAAAAGTCTATCCCTTTGGGGGTAAAGATTATTATGAAAGGAATCTCAGAACACCTTCCATTAGAATTCTGATAAGGATTGTATTGAATCTGTAGATTGTTTTGGGAAGTATGGCCATTTTCAATGCACAGGTCTTTCCCCTCCTTGGTCAAATTGATTCCTAGGTACTTTATTCTTTATGATACAATTATAAATGATAATTTTTCTTAAATTCTCTTTTTGATATTTCTTCATTAGTATATAGAAATGAAATTTATTTTTGCATATTGACTTTGTATCCTGTGACTTTACTGAATTTATTAGTTCTTTTTTTTTCTTAAATAGTTTATTGTCAAGTTGGTTTCCATATAACACCCAGTGCTCATCCCAACAAGTGCCCTCCTCCGTGCCCCTCACTCCCCTTCCCCTTTCCCCTACCCCCAGCAGCCCTCAGTTTGTTCACAGCATTCAAGAGTCTCTCATGGTTTGCCTCCCTCCCTCTCCCCAACTATTTTTCTTCTTCTCCCTCATGGTTCTCCATTAAGTTCCTCCTAATACACCTATACATGCAAACATATGGTATCTGTCCTTCTCTGACTTATTTCGTTCAGCATAACACCCTCAAGTTCCATCCATGTTGCTGCAAATGGCATGATTTCATTCTTTCTCAATGCCATGTAGTATTCCATTGTATAGATAAACCACATCTTCTTGATCCATTCGTCTGTTGATGGACACTTAGGCTCTTTCCATGTTTTGGCTATTGTTGAGAGTGCTTCTATGAAAAATGGGGAACCTGTGCACCTGTGCCCCTTGGGTATCCCTTGGGTAAATTCCTAGCAGTGCTATTGCTGGGTCATAGGGGAGTTCTATTGTTAATTTTTTGAGGAACCTCCACACTGTTTTCCAGAGGGGCTGCACCAGTTTACATTCCCACCAACAGTGTAGGAGGGAACTCGTTTCTCCACAGCCTCACCAGCATCTATAGTCTCCTGATTTGTTCCTTTTAGCCACTCTGAGCGGCATGAGGTGGTATCTCAGTGTGGTTTTGATCTGCATTTCCCTGATAATGGGGGACACTAAGCATCGTTACATGTGTCTGTTGGCCATCTGGATGTCTTCTTTGGAGAAGTGTCTGTTCATGTCTTCTGCCCATTTCTTCACTAGATTATTTGTCTTTCAGGTATGGAGCTTGGTTAGTTCCTTATAGATTTTGGATACTAGCCCTTTATCTGATATGTCATTTGCAACTATCTTTTCCCATTCCATTGGTTGCCTATTAGTTTTATTGATTGTTTCTCTTGCCATGCAGAAGCTTTTTATCTTGATGAGGTCCCAGTAGTTCATTTTTGTTCTTTGATACCCTTGCCTTTTGGGATGTGTCAAGTAAGAAATTATATCCTTGTCATGTTCCTGATTTCAGGGGGAAAGCTCTCAGTTTTTCCTCATTGATGATGATGTTAGCTGAGGGCTTCTCATAGATGGCTTTTATGATGTTTAAGTAAGTTCCTTCTATCCCAACTTTCTCTAGGGTCTTTATTAAGAAGGGATGCTGTATCTTGTCAAATGCTTTTTGTACATCTATCGACAGGATCATATGGTTTTTATCTTTTCTTTTGTTAATGTGATGTATCACATTGATTGATTTGTGAATATTGAACCAGCCCTGTAACCCAGGAATGAATCCACTTGATCATGGTGGATAATTCTTTTTATGTGCTGTTGGATTCGATTTGCAAGTATCTTGTTGATTTTTGCATTAGTATTCATCAAGGATATTGGCCTGTAGTCTCTTTTTTTGTTGGGTCTCTGTCTGGCTTGGGAATCAAAGTGATGCTGGCTTCATAGAATGAGTTCAGAAATTTTCCTTCCATTTATATTTTTTTTGAATAGCTTGAGAAGAATGGGTATTAACTCTGTGTTAAATGTCTGGTAGAATTCCCCATGGAAGCCATCTGGCCCACGGCTCTTATTTGTTCAGAGATTTTTGATAACTGATTCAATTTCTTCACTAGTTTTGGATCTGTTCAGATTTTCTATCTCTTCCCATCTAAATTTTGGTAGTGAGTGTGTGTTTAGGAATTTGTACATTTCTTCTAAGTTGTCCAATTTGTTGGCATATAATTTTTCACAGTATTCCCTGCTAATTGCTTGTGTTTCAGAGGGATCTGTTGTAATAAGTCCATTTTCATTCATTATTTTGTCTGTTTGGGTTCTCTCCCTTTTCTTTTTGAGAGGCTTGTCTAGAGGTTTGTCAGTTTTGTTTATTTTTTTAAAAAAACACCTCTTGGTTTCATTGATCTGTTCAACTGTTTTTTTGGATTCTGTATTGTTTATTTCTGCCCTGATTTTTATTCTTTCTCTTCTCCTTTGGGGTTTGGGGTGCTCTTGTTGCTCTCCTTCTAGTTCCTTTAGGTGCACTGTTAGATTTTGTACTTGCGCTTTTTCTAATTTCTTGAAATAGCCAGGAGTGCAATGTACTTTCCTCTTAGCTGCCTCTTAACTGCCTTTGCCACATCCCATAGAGTTTGAATTGTTATATTTTCATTTTCATTTGTTTCCATGTATTTTGAAATTTTTCTCTAATTGCTTGATTGGCCCATTCTGTCTTTAGTAGGGTATTTTTTAACCTCCATATTTTTGGAGGTTTTCCAGACTTCATCCTGTGGTTCATTTCAAGTTTCATAGCATTGTGATCTGAAGGCATGCATGGTATGATCTCAATTCTTTTATATTTATTGAGGGCTGCTTTATGACCCAGTATGTGATGTATCTTGGGGAATGTGCCATGCACACTTGAGAAGAAAGTGAATTCCATGGCCTCAGGATGTAGAGTTCTAAATATATCTGTCAAATCCATCTGGTCCAATGTGTCATTTAAATCTATTGTTTCTTTAGTGATTTTCTGTCTAGTTGACCTATCCATTGCTGTAAGTGGAGTATTAAAGTCCCCTGCTATTAGCACATTCTTATCCATAAGATTGTTTCTGTTTGTAAGTAATTGTTTTATGTATTCGGGTGCTTCCGTATTCAGTGCGTAGACATTTATAATTGCTGGCTCTTCTGATGGATAGACCCTGTAATTATTCTATAATGCTGTTCTTCATCCCTTGTTACTGCCTTTACTTTAAGGTCCAGTTTGTCTGATGTAAGTATAGCTACTGCAGCTTTCTTTTGATTTCCAGTAGCATGATATATATTTCTCCATCCCCTCACTTTCAATCTGAAAGTGTCCTCAGTTCTAAAATGAGACTCTTGTAGACAGCAAATAGATGCATTTTGGTTTTTTTATCCATTCTGCTACCCTATGGCTTTTGATTGGAGTGTTTAGTCCATTTACATTCAGTGTTATTATTGAAAAATATGGGTTTAGAGTCATTGTGTTCTTTGTAGGATTCATGCTTGTGATGGTGTCTCTGGTACCTTGTGTTCCTTGCAACATTTCCCTCATAGAGTCCCCCTCAGGATTTCTTGTAGGGCTGGTTTAGTGGTGACTAATTCTTTCAATTTTTGTTTATTGGGGAAGACTTTTATCTCTCCTTTTCTTCTGAATGACAGGCTTGCTGGATAGAGGATTCTTGGCTGCATAATTTTTCTGTTCATCACATTGAAGATTTCCTGCCATTCTTTTCTGGCCTGCAAAGTTTCAGTAGACAGGTCTGTAACTAACCTGATAGGTTTCCCTTTGTATGTTAGGGCCCTTTTATCCTAACATACATGAAAGCATGTATTTCATGCTTTCATACATGCTTTCATGTATGTTAGGATAAAACATGCTTTCATGTATGTTAGGATAAAAGCATATGAGAATGCTTTCAGAATTCTCTCTTTGTCCTTATATTTTGCCAGTTTCACTATGATATGTCATTCAGAAGATCGATTCAAGTTACGTCTGAGGGGAGTTCTCTGTGCCTCTTGGATTTCAATGTCTGTTTCCCTCCCCAGATTGGGGAAGTTCTCTGCTATAATTTGTTCAAGGACTCCTACAGCACCTTTTCCTCTTTCTTCTTCTTCTGAAATTCCTGTGATACGGATAGTGTTCCATTTGATTGTATCACTCAGCTCTCGAACTCTCCTTTTGTGTTTATCTCTCTTTTTCTTGGCTTACTCTTTTTCTATAATTGTGTCTTCTAATTCACCTATTCTCCTTTCTGTCTCTTCAGTCCATGCATTGGACACCTCCATTTTATTATGCATCTCATTTATACCATTTTTTAATTCATCACACCTATTTTTAAGCTCTATAGTCTTTGTAGCAATAGTTTCTCTGATGTCTTCCCTGTCTTTTTCAAGCCTAGTGATTAATTTTATGACTATTATTCTAAATTTTTGTTCAGTTATTTGCTTATCGAGCTGGAGAGCAGAGGAGTAGTTTGTCCTGGCGTCGCCTGGGACCAGGCATCCAGATCAAAGTCAGGTTATAAGGTTGTTTTCTCAGTGGACTCTGTCTCCTTTTCCTCCCAAACTCCTGTAATCTGTAAGGGTTCCTATGGCTTCAGGCCTTCTCCATTTGAGAGATGGGGGCAAATGAAATTTATGGAGCTTCATACTTCTTCACCATCTTGCCTCCTCTGAATTTATTAGTTCTAATAAGGTTTGTGTGTGTGTGTGTGTG
>NW_027532406.1:3179495-3298104 GCF_008692635.1 Crocuta crocuta | reverse complement strand
ACCCGCGAACCGCGAGATCATGACCTAAGCGAAAGTCGGACGCTTAACCGACTGAGCCACTCAGGCGCCCCAGTTTTACATCTTTGATTCCAATTTGGATGTCTTTTATTTCTTCTTTTTGCCTAATTGCTCTGGCTAGAACTTCCAATACTATGTTAAATAAAAGTGGTGAAAGTGGGCCTCCTTGTCATGGTCCTCACCTTAGAGAAAAAGCTTTCAGTTTTTCTCCACTGAGTATGATGTTAGCTGTGGGCTTGTCATGTATGACATCTATTGTGTTGAGGTGTGTTCCATTTATACCTACTGTGCTGAGAGGTGTTTTCACAAATGAATGTTGAATTTTGTTAAATGCTTTTTATGCATCTGTTGAGATGATCACTTAATATTTATCCTTCATTTCATTAATGTGCTTTATCACATTGTCTGATTTGCTGATGTTCAACCATTCTTGCATCCCTTGAATAAATCCCACTTGATCATGATGTATGATCCTTTTAATATTATCGAATTAAGTTTGCTAATATTCTATTGCGGGTTTTTGCATCTATGTTCATCAGGAATTTACCTGTTATTTTTTTTCTTGTGATGTCCTTGTCTAGTTTTGGTATCAGAGTAATGCTGGCCTCATAAAGTAAGTTTGGAAGTGATGCCTCCTCTTCAATATTTTGGAAGAGTTTGAGGATCAGTATTAATTCTTCCTTAAATGTTAAAGCCATTTGAATGGATGATTAATTCTTCTTGAAATGTTGAAGCCACTTAGAAAGTCCATCTTGGGGTGCCTGGGTAGCTCAGTCAGTTAAGCATCCAACTCTTGAATTCAGTTCAGTTCATGGTCTCATGATTGTGAGATCAAGCCCTGCATCAGGCTCTGTGCTGAGCTTGGAGCCTGCTTGGAATTATTCTCTCTCTCTCTCCTTCCTCTTTCTCCCCCTCTCCCCTGCTTGCACTCTCTTGCCAAAAAAAGTTGAAATATAAAAGTCTATCTTCCTCTGGACTTTCACTTGTTGGGAGATTTTTCATTGCTGATTCAATCAACTTATTAATAATCAGTCTGTTCAGATTCTATTTTTCATTTTTCATTATTCATTCTCAGTAGGTTGGATTTTACTAGGAATTTATCCATTTCTCCTCAGATGTCCAATTTATTGGTATATAATTATTCATGGTAGTCTCTTGTGATCCTTTGTATTTCTGTGGTATCAGTTATAATGTCTCCTCTTCTATTTCTGAATTTATTTATTTGAGTCCTCTCTTGTTTTTAGTGAGTCTAGCTACAGGTTTGTCTATTTTGTTCATCTTTTTTTTAAAAAGCTCCTAGGGGCGCCTGGGTGGCTTAGTCGGTTAAGCGTCTGACTTTTGCTTAGGTCATGATCTCGCGGTTCGTGGGTTCGGGCCCCACATCAGGCTCTGTGCTGACTGCCAGCTCAGAGCCTGGAGCCTCTTTCAGTCTGTGACTCCCTCTCTCTCTGACCCTCCCCTGTTCATGCTGTCTCTCTCTCTCTCCTAGAAATAAATAAAACATTAAAAACAAAAAAGCTCCTAGTTTCATTTATCGTTTCTACTGTTATTTTAGTCTTAATTTCACTTATTTCTGTTTCTGATCTTTGTTATTCCCTTACTTCTACTAACTTTGGGCTCCTATGCTTTTCTTTTCTTTGAGGTTTAAAGTTAGGTTGTGTATTCGAGATCTTTTTTTCCCTTTGAAGTAGGCATTTACTGCTATGAATTTCCCTCGTAGAACTGCTTTTGCTGCATCTCATAAGTTTAGGTATGTTGTATTTCCATTTTCATTTGTCTCAATATTTCTTTATTAATCTTTTGATTTATTCTTTGACCCATTGGTTGTCTAGTACCATTTATTTATTTGCTCTTGACATTGCTGTCACCACTTCTATTCAATATTGTACTGGATGTTTTAGACAGGACAAATGGCAAGAGAAATATATAAAAAGCATCCAAATTGGAAAGGGAGATGATATGTAGATGATATTATCTTGTGTATAGAAAAACCTAAGGAATTCACTAAAGTCTATTAAAATTAATAAGTGATTATAATTCAGCAAGGTTGCAGGATAATAGATCAATATACAAAATCAGTTGTATTTCCGTATATTGAAATACAATGAGTAATCTGAAAATAAAATTAAGAAATCAATTTTATTTATAATAACAGCAAAGTGAATAAATACTTATGAATAACTTAAACAAAAGAAGTGTAAGACTTGTGCTCTGAAAAATATAAGACATCGTTGAAAGAAAATGAAGAAGATTCAAATAAATGGAAAGACATTCATGTTCATTGATAAGGAAACATAATTTTGTTAGATGGTAATATGCTTCAAATTGATCTCCAGATTTAACAAAAACATATCAAAATTCCAACTGCCATTTCTTGCAGAAATTGGCAAGCTGAACCTAAAATTCATAAGGAAATTAAAAGGATCTAGAATATCCAAAATAATCTTGAGAAAGAAGAACAAAGTTGAAGATTTCTTCTTGATTTCAAAGTTTACTGCAAAACCATAACAATAAAGACAGTGTGGCACTGGCATAGATCAATGGAATAGAATTGAAAATCTAGAAATAAACACTGCATTTTTGCTCAACTGATTTTTTATAAGGGTGCCAAAACAGTTGAATGTGAGAAAGATGTCTTTCAACAATATGCAGGAACATTTGTGTATCCACATACAAAAGAATGAAGTTGGATCTCTTTCTTACATCATACACAAAAATTAAATAAAAGTGGATCATAGACCTAAATGTATGAACTAAAACAAAGCTCTTAGAAAAAAACATAGTAGCATATCTTTGTGACCTTAGGTAAAGCAACGCCTTCTTACATATGACACAAAAGTATAAGCAACAAAAGGGACAAAATAGATAAGTTGGACTTTATTGAAATGTAAAACTTCTGCTTTGCAAATAATGTCATCAAGAAAGTGAAAAAAAACTCCACAAAAGGAGAGAAAATATTAGTGAAGCATATATCTGATAAAGGACTTGTATATATGGAATACACAAATATATTGTGTATATTGCATATTAAAGTATAAAGAATACTTACAATTCAATAATAAAAAGATAAGTAACCCAATTTAAAAAGAAGCAAAGGATCGGATTAGACATTTCTCATAAGCAGATATTTAATGGCCAACCAGCACATAAGCATACGCTCAACATCATTAGCAATCAGAGAAATGCAAATCAAAACCATGGTTGATAGCATTTCACACTCTCTAAGATCTATAATCAAAAAGACAGATTATAACAAGGGTTGATAAGGAAGTAGAGAAATTGGAACCTTAATACATTGCTAGTGGGAATGTTAAA
This sequence comes from Crocuta crocuta, assembly GCF_008692635.1. NCBI lineage: Eukaryota > Metazoa > Chordata > Mammalia > Carnivora > Hyaenidae > Crocuta > Crocuta crocuta. Next base: position 3,294,771 of record NW_027532406.1, on the reverse strand, counting down.
GGGTGCAGCTATTTTGGAAAACAGTTTGTCATAAAATTACCATATAATCCAGAATTCCCCTCCTAGGTATATACCCAAGAGAAATGAAAAGATATGTCTCCACAAAAACCTATATATCAATGTTCATACCAGAATTATTCATAAGAGCCAAAGGTAGATATAACCCAAACGTCCTTCATTGGATGAATGGCTAAAGAAAATACATTATGTCCATATAATGAATGGACTATAAATTACCAATAAAAAGGAATGAAATACTGATACATGCTACAACATAGATAAACCTTGCTAAGTTAAAGATGCCAGTCACAGAAGACCACATGTTTTATGATTCCATCTATACAAAATGTCCAGAATAGGCAAATCAATAGAGGTAGAAAGCAGATTCATGGTTGCCAAGGGCCAGCAAGGGATTCACTCCATCCAAAGACGGAGTGGAGTGGGATTGTTCATGGGTATGGGGATTTTTTTCAGTGTGGTGAAAATGTTCTAAATTGACCGTGGGGCTCATTGCATAGCTTTGTGAACATATTTTAAAAGCAGTTAAATGGTTGAACTGTATAGTATGTGAATTACGTATCAATAAAGCTATTCCAACAAAAACAAAAAATGATCAGAGTACTCCAAGCGGAGGGAACCACAGAGGCAGAAAAATATGGTCCATCAACCCAAGTAGTTTGGAATGGCAGATGTCAGGAGAGAAATCAGAAATAAGCCAGATAATGCTGGAGAGGTAGGGTAGGGCTGGATCAGAAGAAGCTATGTATATAATACTAAGGAGTCTGGATTTATTCCTAAGGAAGAAGACCCAATTGAAGGGCTTACATAGACAGTAGTAATGACTGGATTCATATGGTACAAAAATATATCTTGTCCCTACGGGTAAAATACACGGGATGGGACCCAGAGATAAGATTAACTTGCAGTAACCAGGCAAGTGTTACATCAAAGATATTTAGGAGAAAAAATCAATAGGACATTGCTTAGAGGAAGTAACTTGACCTGACCCTAGATTAGCAGCAGGCACTTATTCACCTTGTATAGGTACAGATAGAGTGATACTCCCTTTTACAGGGCTCAATTAATTATTCATATTTTGAAGCCTTCACACATTCACTTTAGGACTACACTCCAGACATTGATCTATGAAAATGATCCAAGATTCCTTCTACTGCTGACTTTCTCGGTGGCGTGAGGCCAATCTCTTATAAGCTTAAATTTAAAACTTTGTCATCTAAAAATATATAATGTGAATACCTGAATGTAATGTTCTGGCTTCAGAAACTAAAGGATTAAAGCTTTTCCTAAGATGAATTCGGAAAAGGAAATTACACAATCAGCGTTAGAAACTGGGTAGCAAAGCAGTTGTTTAAAAATAATTATCCTCAAGAATATTGAGAGCTTTAAAGAAAAATGATAGATTAAAAAAAAATTCTTTCCCCAACTGAAAACAAAATAAAGAAAAAAGGGCTTAAAACAAACCAAGTGGTCCTATGCAGAAAAATTCCTGATTTGGAAAATTATTTAATAGTGGAATGAATAACCAAAGCCAGTTGGCCAACTCTTTCTTCAGTCTTAAAGGATAGATTTTTGTATCTCTGGAAAGGCTTTGGTGTGGCCCTGTCCATCAGAAGTGGTGCCAGCAGCTCCTGGGCAGGACAGCAAGAACTTTAGTGAAGGAATGCCCAGAATCTTCCTTCGCCCTTCTTACGTTCGTCACAGTGTTCTATAAAGTTCAGTGAGCGATAATGGTCTCTTTGCGTAAAGGGGCTCGGATATATTTCTGTATGAAAACAACAAAACTCCCTGCCTACCAGTAGATTCCCTAAAGGTACCTACCTTCCACGTTGGAGACAAAGCCCAGACTCCGCTTCAGGTCAGAGCAGATAGAGTGGAGACACCATCGGAATTTTGCATCACAGCGATACTTGTTGGCACCACAAGTGTCGTAACAGACATCCAGCTGGTTGCAGCACTTAGTCATTGCCGGAATGCCCAAGTCCATCTGGGGAAAAGTGAGGAAGAAAATGCCACGTTTAGACCAAGGACCTTAGGCAACCTTGCCCACCTTGTTATTAACAGGCCAGTTCTCAAGTTCCTGTTACACTTCAGATCAGTTTGAGAGAATGCATAAGGTTGGCAGCTACAGGATGTTAAGTTTCGATCATGGTTTGGTTATTAGTTTATTAATGCTGAATAATCCATTTTCTTCTTTTTGTTTTAGATATAGTATTTTTCAAATTCACAGGCCACTACAGTGATAGAAATAAACATCAGAAGGTTAGTGACGAGGGCAGAGCTGCAGGACTTCCAAATTCAACTAAACCTATATTATGTGAGATTTTATTTGAGCAAAGGATTCAAAGGCTCAGAAGTATACAATGAAGCAACANAAAAAAAAAATTTGATAAAGACTCTCGAGCAATGAAGGAACATGATAGGATGAGTGATTACAGAGAGTGATCATTCTGTGGTATGTGAAATAGTTTGGAACGAGGCATCTAGATATTGGTAGACCATCTTAGAACCTTTTGCAGTTCTTTGATAATATAAACTCGAACCTGAGTGGAAGCTGTGGAAATATGGTTTCATGGTACAGGTGGGGATTGATTAATCAGCTATTATAGATCCTTTCCACTTGTGTCTCCTTAAATGCTCCCTTATTTGAACTTTTACTCCAAGGCCACTAAAGCAGGCTATGAACTGCTGTAGTTTAAAATGCCCTTCTGACAGGGTGCCCCGAGTGGCTCAGTTGGTTAAATGTCCCACTCTTGATCTTAGCTCACATTTTGATTTCATGGTCTTGAGTTCAAGACCCATGTTGGGCTCCATGCTGGGCGTGAAGCCTATTAAAAATAAAATACGGGCACTTGGGTGTCTCAGTTGGTTGAGTGTCCAGCTCTTGATTTCAGCTCAGGTCATGATTTCACAGTTTATGAGCTCAAGCCCCATTTTGGACTCTGTGATGTCAGCTTGGAACCTGCTTGGGATTCTCTCTCTCCATCTCTGTCTGCCCCTCTCTTGTTCATTCTCTGTCTCCAAATAAATAAATAAACTTTTTTAAAAAGCTCTTTAAAAATAAAATAAAATAAAAAATAATAATAATAAAATAAAATACCCTTCTGAGGAAAAGAAAATAAAATCCATTGTTACATTAAGAGGTAATGTAACTCATTAAGCTAGGCAACAGCCTGGGCTCTGCAATTCTGGATAAATTCCTATCATCTGATACCTGAAGTAAACTACTTTGCTTCAGAAACTAAAACATATATCACAGCAGAGGAAACTGAGAATTAATTAGATGAGTGTAGTCGTTATCATTCAGTTCAATTGACTGGAAATTCTTGAACTAGTCCTAAACAATACTTGTACCAGTAAACAAAATGACATTACTCCCAAAATAGAGTGCATACTGTTGTCAAAAACCAACGTCTGTACTCCAGAGCTGAAATATGTAATGCGAAGACAGATTTGGGAATAAAGAAGGGGGATGGTCTGTTACTTTGCCTTACAAAGGAGGCTGCAGCCAGCTAATGCCCCCAAGAGTGAAAGCCTGCTCTGGACAAGAGGCTGAGGGGTTTTATAGGAAAATACAGGATCTGGGCAGTTTCAGTAGGAATATCAAGCACTGGTGCCAGCCAACCATACCAAGTTCCTGGAACAAAGGATCTTACAGAAAAACAAGCAAAGGGAAAGGGGAAGCTTCAAGACTGAAGAAGAGAACATTTTGATCATGAGTGAACCCTTGCTGAAGCATTAGTGCGTCCATCTTAATTTCCATCCATGTTTACATTTTTTTTTCAAAATTCTATTTAAATTCTAGTTAGTTAGCATATAGTATAATATTGTTTCCAGGAGTAGAATTTAGTGATTCAACACTTACATATAACTCCTAGTGCTCAACATGACAAGTACCTTACTTAATACCCATCACCCATTTAGCTCATCCACCCACCTGCCTCCCTGCATCAACCCTCAGTTTGTTCTCTATCATAAAGAGTCTCTTATGGTTTGATTCCCTCTCTCTCTTTTTCCCTCCTTCCCATATATTCATCTGTTTGTTTCTTAAACTCCGCATATGAGTGAAATTGTATGGAATTTGTCTTCTCTGATTTATTTTGCTTAGCATAATATATTCTAGCTCCATCCACATCACTGCGAATAGCAAGATTTCATTCCTTTGATGGCTGAGTACTATTCATTGTGTGTGTGTGTGTGTGTGTGTCTGTGTGCACATGCACCCACAGATGTGTATCTCACATCTTCTTTATATAATCAATCAATGGACACTTGAGCTCTTTCCATACTTTGGCTCTTGTTCCCTGTGTTGTTAATTTTAGCCATTCTGGTAGATGTGAGGGGATATCTCATTGTAGCTTTGATTTGTATTTCTCTGATAATGAGTGATGTTGAGCATCTTTTCATGTGTCTGTTAACCATCTGTATGTTTCTTTGGAAAAATGTCTATTCATGTCTTCTGTCCATTTCTTAATTGGATTATTTGTTTTGGGGGGTGTTGAGTTTGATAAGTTCTTTATACATTTTATGCTAACCTTTATCAGATATGTCTTTTGCAAATATCTTCTCCCAGTCTCAAAGTTGCATTTTAGTTTTGTTGATTGTTTCCTTTGTTGTGCATAAACTTTTTATCTTGATGAGGTCTCAATAGTTTATTTTTGCTTTTGTTTCCCTTGCTTCAGGAGACATATCTAGTAAGAAGTTGCCATAGCCAATGTCCAAAATGTTACTGCCTGTGTTCTCCTCTAGGAGTTTGATGGTTTCCTATTTCACATTTAGATCTTTCATCCATTTTGAATTTATTTTTGTGTTTGGATTAAGAAAGTGATCCGGTTTTATTCTTTTGCATGTTTCTGTCCAGTTTCTCCAACACCATTTGCTGAAGAGACTATCTTTTTGCCATTGGATATTCTTTCCTGTTTTGTCAAAGATAAGTGGACCATATAGTTGTGGGTACATTGCTGGGTTTTCTATTTTGTTCCATTTATCTATGTGTCTGTTTTTGGCCCAGTACTGTGTTGTCTTCATCACTACAGCTTTGTAATATAGCTTGAAGCCTGGAAGCATGATGGCTCCAACTTTTCTTTTTCAAGATTGGTTTGGCTATTCAGGATCTTTTGTTGTTGCATACAAATTTCAGGATTGTTTATTCTAATTTTTTTAATGTTTTATTTATTTCTGAGAGAGAGAGAGAGACAGCATGAGCAGGGGAGGGGCAGAGAGAGAGAGGGAGACACAGGATCCGAAACAGGCTCCAGGCTCGGAGCTAGCTGTCAGCACAGAGCCCAATGCGGCCCAACACGGGCCTCGAACCCACGAACCATGAGATCATGACTTGAGCCGAAGTCGGATGCTTAACCAACTGGCCACCCAGGCGCCCCTGGGATTGTTTATTCTAGTTATGTGAAAAATGCTGGTGTTATTTTGATAAGGATTGCATCAAATGTGTAGATTGCTTTGGGCAGTATAGACATTTTAACAATGTTCTTCCAATCCATAAGCATGGAATGTCTTTCCATTTCTTTATGCCTTCCTTAATTTCTTTTATAAGTGTTCTATAGTTTCCAGAGTACATATCTTTTACCTCTTTGGTTAGGTTTATTCCTAAGTATCTTATGATACCCATTACAGTATCAACCATAAATGGGATCAATTCCTTGATTTCTCTTTCTGCTGCTTCATTATTGATGTAGAAAGTGCAACATATTTCTGTACATTGATTTTATATCCTGCAACTTTACTGAATTCATGTATTAGTTCTAGCAATGTTTTGGTGGAGTCTTTCAGGTTTTCTACACAGAGTATCATGTCATTTGTAAAGAGTGAAAATCTGACTTCTTCCTTGCCATAAAGGATGGCTCTGTGTTGACAGTGTGGAGCCTGCTTGGGATTCTCCCTCGCTGTCTCTCTCTGCCCCTACCCTACTCATATTCTCTCTCTCTCAAAATAGATAAACATTTTTTTAAAAAGATAAAAAGGGGCATCTGGGTGGCTCAGTCAATTAAGTGTCTGACTCAGATATTGGCTCAGGTCATGATCTCACGGTTTGTAAGACTGAGACCTGTGTCGGGGTCTGTGCTGGCAGCATGGGCCTGCTTGGGATTCTCTCTCTTCCTCTCTCTCTCTCTGCCCCTCCTCCACGTGTGCTCTCACTCTCTCTCTCTCAAAATAAAAATGAAAGAAGCTAAATTAAAAAAAAAAAAAAACATATACACGTGAGGTGCCTGGGTGGCTCAGTTGGTTAAATGCCTAACTTTTGGTTTTGGCTCAGGTCATGATCTCACAGTTCATGGGTTTGAGCCACACGTTGGTCTCAGTGCTGACGGTGCAGAGTCTGCTTAGGATTCTCTCTCTCTCCCTTTCTCTCTTTGCCCCTCCCCTGCTTGCTCTCTCACTCTCAAAAACATAAATAAATAAATAAAAACTTTAAAAAACCCAAAATACATATGTAACAAAATATGAAAGAAAACAAAATAAAATAATAAAATAGCTTTTTCTGTATCACCAGCGCTGGTAAAAGAGGAAGCTAGATCCTATTTCCCCTGGAGACTTGGCGCACGTGAGGGGTTTGTGCTGGTCTTCTGGGGCTGGGGCCTGCTGCACTGATTCTCAGGCGGACTTGCGCTAGCGGAGGGCAGGGTTTGGTGTAAGTAGCTCCGCCCTCCTCTTGGTGGCACTGTTTTGTTCACCGATGTCCGTCAGTGCTCCCGGGCAGGGCGAAAATGGTGTCACCTGCTCTCTCATGCCTGAAACGAGGAGCTTGTGCCCACCACTCTTCAGGAAGGCCTCCCAGAAGAGCAAACAATCACCCCTCTTGTGTCCCGGCTTCCGCTAGGTCCCTGCCTTTACCCTGCCTGCATCTGAGCTTTCCAACTGCTGGGCGGCACAACACTCCCGTGTTTTGTCTCAGGCACGTGGCTGCGTTTCAAAATTCCAAATTTTAGAGACCTGCACAGTGCACAGAGCTGCACTGATCCTCTGGGAGAGAGTGTCACTGCCCTGTGGCCAGTGCCGGCTTGGCCCAGAAATCAGTTGAGTGACTGACTACACAGAGGCTTGGAGTTTATGGCAAAGCAGGGCAGAAAGCCAGCACCAAGGCTCGCCGCCCTCAGCCAGTGTCCCCACTTCTGTGTTAGCGAACAGGGCAGCTCAGGGGTGCTGGCTGGGTCTTTTCCCCTCAGTGAGGTGCTGTGCGTCCTCGCCCAAATGCACGCCTCACAGAAGAACTGCTTCTCCCTGTGTGACCCAGGGGATCCTCAGGCCATGCTGCCCACTTCTGGGTCTCCACCTTCCTTCCCCCCAGAGCCTCACTAAGCATGCCAGACATGACCCTGGCGATGGTGCTGACCTCCAAAACTTCAGATTTGTGCACCACTGTTTACAAAAATTTGCATTATTCAGCCCATCTCGTTTTCCAAGACAATGGTTTTAGGGGAGAGTTTTTCTTGTGCAATTTCCCACATGCACGTTCATTCTCTCTCTCTTTTCCTCTCACCCCATGATCAGGGCTCCATGACCACGGCTCCCTCCCCATCAAATCACCCACAGCTCTCTCTCCAAAATCAACTCTCTGAGGCTTCTATTTTCCAAAATGTGGCAGTTTTTTCACCTTTATTTGTGTTTTTTTTTTTTTTTTTTTTAAGAAAGAGAGAGAGCATAGGCTGGGGAGAGGGGGAAGAGAGAGAGAAATCTTTTTTTCATGTTTATTTATTTATTTTGAGAGAGAGAGAGAGAACAACTGATGGAGGGGCAGAGAGAGAGGGAGAGATATTTCCAAGCAGGCTCTACACTGTGTACACAGAGCCCAATGCAGGGCTTGATCTCACGAACTGTGAGTTCATGACCCGAGCCAAAATCAAAGGTTAGATGCTCAACCAACTGAGCCACCCAAGCATCCCACTAGTTGTGCATTTTTGCTCTTTCAGTCCTCAGATCAACTTCTTGGATGTTCAAAGAGATTTGATGTTTATCTAGCTGTGTTCAAGGGATGGGCTTTGAAACCCAGCCTAGGGTCTCCTACCTTCCACCATCTTAACTCCCAAGCCCATTTGTACATCACTATTGAGGTTTCAATGCCACTTCCATAGCTACTAAATTGGTATCAAGTAAAGTATATTAGCCAGAAAAGAGGTTTCTCTGATATAAATATATGTTTGAAAAGATTGTCTTTCTTCTGTATCCAAACACATATTGATGATTGTGGATGAGGCTGGGAACACATCTGTGCAGGTTGTGCAGTGCACAAGAGTGTCATATCAAAGGGGGCACCATTCCAGAAGATATCATAGATTTGTATGTTTATTAAGAAAAACCCCTAGCCAATGGAAGTCAAATTTCCTTTTCTAACAAAATCAGTATAACATACTGATAAATTTCTGAAAAATGGAAGAGGAAAGAGGACCTTTTCCCAATTTGCCCAAAAATACCACGTTAGTGGGGAGCATTTTCATGAAAAGAATAAACACTATGCTGCTTAGAAAACTATTACAAAGTAAAAATCTTTTGAATCAGAAGAAAGTGAAGACTAGCCTGATGATGACACAATCCAAAATCATAGTTTAGAGGGGAAATCCTTCTATCTACATTTTATATGACACCTCTTTTCTGAAGTAAAGAAAGATAAAAGGGCCCCCATGAGGTCTTAAAAGAAATCAGTTTAGGGGCTCCTGGGTGGCTCAGTTGGTTAAGTGTCTGACTTCGGTTCAGGTCATGATCTCACGGTTCGTGGGTTCAAGCCCCGCGTGGGGCTCTGTGCTGACAGCTCAGAGCCTGGAGCCTGTTTCAGATTCTGTGTCTCCCTCTCTCTCTGCCCCTCCCCTGCTCACACTCTCTCTCTCTCAGAAAGAAATAAAAACATTAAAAAAAAAAAAAAAGAAATCAGTTTATTACTTGTTTTCAGGGGAGGCCAGTAGTTTGAGAAATGGCCAGCAGTGTGATGAGAAGTATTTAGCCATAGGCTGGATGTGTGTGCGTGGGGAGTGGGGGATACTTGGGGGTGGGTGTGTGCAGATTACTATGATCTTAATACTCTAAACATAGCTGGTTTCGTGCTGCCAGGCAAGAGGTCAACCACTTGCAAAAGTCCTGACAATAAAGCAACCAGCTCTCACTGTTCAGTGCCAATGGCTTCAGCACATCATAGGAAAAGTCTCACTAATTTAAATAAGTCACACTTGTCAGATTTCATGTGAAGTTATGTTTGATCCCCTAATATTCGGCTGGTATTTGCAGTGGTGATTTTAAAGTTCCCTACACAAGGTCTTATCTGAGAGACAGCTGCCCCTGATAAGAGGATATTGGATACTTTCTTTGAAAATTATCTCTCTTACTCTGAACCCAATTTAAAATACTTAATTAGGATGCCTGGGTGGCTCGGTTGGTTAAGTGTCCAACATCGGCTCAGGTCATGATCTCACAGTTTGTGAGTCTGAGCCCCATGTTGAGCTCTGTGCTGACAGCTCAGAGCAGGGAGCCTGCTTTGGATTCTGTGTCTCCCTCTCTCTGCCTCTTCCCTGCTCACACTCTGTCTCTCACTCTCTCTCAAAAATAAATAAACATTTAAAAAATTTTTTTGAATACTTAATTATACTGCTCAACTATATTCCGTAAATGATCACTCCCCTCAGTGAGAACTCTTGGACTTTCTTAGTTAAAACCAATCAACTAAAAAATGCTGGTGGTGGTACATACACTTTCTGGTACCTTAAGACCCAGGAAATAGGAGCTGCAGCCGTTGGGCTCCTGAGGCTTGTAGCCGGGTCTGGGCATTGGTGCCTTTCCTAGCAGGAGAAAGAAAGGAAAGAAGCAGGAAGAAATATTTAGAAATTAAACATTTGGGAACATCAATCAGATAAAAATCATAGTCAATTTTTTCCTTTAAAAGTCATCATTTCTCACCATATATTCACATCCAAATTCGGTGGTGATGATGGTGATGATGACGAGAATGTCAGAAAAGGATAATAACCTTCATGCCAGTTTGGCGTTTCTCCCCTAATCTTAAAGAATTTTATGAGCATTTCTTTTCTAACATTTCTAACGTTTCTGAAGTGCATGACTTTGAAGGTAAGGTCCATGGCAAAATGGAACCAAAACTCAAGGTGTCCCACTCCATCCACTGTAAGACCACACGCTGTGCACAGAAAACGCAGAACACCGCCTGATCACACACTTAATGAATCATTATAACAGTATCCCAAAACTTTTTTCAGAATATTTTGAAGGAGATTTTGCAAGATTTCATAAATGTAGGCAAAGCATTATTGATCAAAGAGCATACAAATCTTCGGGGCGCCTGGGTGGCTTAGTCGGTTAAGCGTCCGACTTTCGCTTAGGTCATGATCTCACGGTTCGTGGGTTCGAGCCCCGCGTCGGGCTCTTTGCTGACTGCCAGCTCAGAGCCTGGAGCCTGTTTCAGTCTGTGACTCCCTCTCTCTCTGACCCTCCCCTGCTCACGCTGTCTCTCTCTCTCTCTCCTAGAAGTAAATAAAACATTAAAAAATTAAAAAAAAAAAAGAGCATACAAATCATCGCTGTGCAATATTTGAGGCTTTTATTATAGAACTAAGCAGAAGCCATCTGGCAGGTTTTGAATTTCTTGGTTTCTCCTACATGGCTTTTGAGTTATGTTATAATCTTGTAATTATTGAGAGAGAAGTGTTGTTAATGTTATTGATGGTAGTCATCATAGGTAGAGAAAACCCTGAAGGGGCACCTGGATGGCTGAATCAGGTACGCATCCTGACTCTTGTATTTGGCTTAGGTCATGATCTCACATTCCTTGAGATTGAGCCCTGCCTGGGGCTCTGCACTGAGCATGGAGCCTGCTTGAGATTCTTTCTGCCTCTCTCTCTCTCTCAAATTAAAAAAAAAAAAAAAGAATTTAAATTAAAAGAGAGAGAGAGAAAGTGAGAGAACCCTGCAGGGCAGTTTGGCAGTAGCATTTTTATCCTGTTATCCAGATAAGGAAAATGTGGCTAAGGGGGCATGTGACTTGCCTAAGTCATGTACTAAGTGGGGGGCATAGGATATAAATCCAGATTTCCTGTTTTATGTCTCCAAAGCCCACGTTTTCCTATCACATTCCTTTGCCCCTTTTTAGGAGATGCAAGACAGAGCATAAGACTGAGGAAATAAGCTATGAATTAATCCTTGGAGTGAGGCATATACCATTTATTTTTTTCTTCCTTTTTTTTTCACCTTCTACAAGGTATTTTATTCCTAATTATGTGGCATTATGAAGAAAAATCAGAGAAACAAACATCCATGTACCCAGTACACAAACATAATAAATGTTAACAGAGCCAAACTTACTATACATATTTTTTTCTGTTTAATTAAATGTTATAAGTGTAATTGAAGCCCCATATGCACCCCCTTTTCTGTTTTAATTTTTAGATATTAAGCCTATGCTTTAAAGCCCTCCCTCCTTATTATTCTTTATTTAACTTTTTTTGTGTTTATTTATATTTGAGAGAGGGAGAGAGTGTGTGTGTGAGCAGGAAAGGGGCAGAGAGAGATGGAGCCTGAAGCAGGTTCCATGCTCTGAGCTGTCAGCACAGATCCCAACACGGGGCTCGAACCCATGAGCCATGAGATCATAATCTGAGCTTAAGTCGGATGCTCAACTGACTGAGCCACACAGGCACCATTCCTTATTATTCTTAAAAATTGTTTTGACTACTCTTGGACCTATAGTCTTGCAATAGAATTTTAGAGTCATTCTAATAAATTCTACAAGTGATAGTTCAGGATTTTGATTGAAAGTACACTGACTTTATAGATTAATCTAGAGACAACTGAATTTCTCATAATATTCTTTGCCTTCCCAAACATGGGCATAGTATAGTTTTCTGTTTACTTGGGTCTTCCTTTATGTCCTTCACTAGAGTATTATAGTTTTCACCATAATTTATTCTGTCTCCAACATACTGTACTATTCAGATGCTTAAATAAGATAGAATATATCATAACCCAGAATTAAAGGTTATAAGGTTCATATGGTAAAGCTATACTTCTCTGGAACCCATGCTGCTTCTAACTTTCTGCGCTACCAGCCCTAGAATGCAACCCTGGCCCTCATGGTTCAAGATGGAGCTTCAGCCAACACATCCGTATTACAGACAGCAGGATGAAAGGAGTTAGAAGGGTGACCGCCCCTCTCTTTAATAAACACATTCCAGAATGAAATACACATTACTTCCTCTTACTTCCCTTTGGCCAGACCTTAATCAAACAGCAATATCTAGTTGCAAAAGTGGGTTAGGAATTGAAGTTTTTATTCAGTGTAGGCATCCATGAACCCAGCTTGAAATCAGGAGGAGTTTATTACTATGGATAAGGGGGAAGATATTAGGGTACAATAAGCAGTCTCTGCCACAGTCTGTTTGGCATTTGTTTCTGCGGCAAAACGTGTGTATGAGACCATGGTTCAAGACGGCACCCAGCGATCCCAGTCTCTTGGTATTCGTGCCCTTGTGTATTGTCCCAGGGTTGATCTATGCAACCTAGAGAATATGGTGGAAGTGGAGTATGTTGCTTCCAAGATGGGATTATCAATTAGCCCTAGGCAACCACTAACCAACTTTCTATCTCTATAAATTAGTCGATTCTGGACATTTCACATAAATGAAATCATACAATGTGTGGCCTTTTGTGTCTGGCTTCTTTCACGAAGCATAATGTTTTCAAGGGTCATCCATGTTGTAGCGTGTGTCAGAATTTCATTTCTTTTTATTGCCAAGTAAATGTGATGAACATTTAGATTTTTTCTACTTTTTGGCTAATATGAAAAATGCCACTATAAACATTTTTTGTGTGGACATTATGTTTTCAGTTCCCCGCAGGAATGAAACTTCTAGGTCATCTGCTAACTTTGTTTAACATTTTGAGGAACTACCAGACTATTTTCCAAAGTGGTGACACAATTTCACATTCCCCACAGCAATGTATAAAGGTTCTAATTTCTCAACATCCTCTCCCCAGCTTGTTATAGAATTTGTCTTTTTGATTACAGCCATTATAGTGAGTGTGAAGTGATATCTCATGGTCATTTTGATTTGCATTTCTCTAATTACTAATTATGTTGATAATCTTTTCCTGTACTTATTGGCCATTCATATATCTTCTTTCCAAAATTTTCTCCCATTTTGCGACTTGTCTTTTCACTTTCATGATGATGGTGTTCTTTGAAAAGTCAAACTTTTTAATTTTTATAAGTTTATTTTCTTTTTCTTATGTGAAATTCACATTTCCATCTTAAAGTGCACAGTTCAGCAGTGTTCAGTACATTCATAATGTTGTGTAACCATTGCGTCGTCTACTTCCAAAACATTTCATCACCCTCCAAAGGAGACCAAATGCCCATTAAACACTCACTTCCTATTCTCCCCTCCTCCCAACCCCTGGCAACCATTAATCTACTTTTTTTTAAAGAATTTTTTAAAGTAATCTCTACACCCAACATAGGACTTAAACTCACGCCTCAAGATCAAGAGTTGCGTGCTCCCCTAACTGAGCCAGCCAGGCGCCCCTCACGAATCCGCTTTCTGTTTCTAAGGATTTACCTATTCTGGATATTTGACTAAATGAAATCATATACTATATAATGCTACAATATATATGCCTTCTTTCACTTAACATAATGTTTTCATGTGTGGTAGCATGTAACAGTATTTCATTCCATTTGATGGCTGAATAATATTCCATTCTCTGGATATACCACAATTTGTTTATTCATCCATCCATTGATGGACATTTTGGTTGTTTTCATCTTTTGGCTATTGTGAAGAGTGCTGCTATGAAGCTTATGTGCAAGCATTTGTTTGATGATCTGTTTTCAATTCTTTTGGGTACATATACCTAAGTGGTGGAATTTGCTGGGTCAAATAGTAATTTGATGTTGAACTTTTTGAGAAACTATCAAACTGTGTTCCACAGCACCTGCAGCATTTTGCCTTCCCAAGACAAGGGTTGCAATTTCTCCACATCCTCACAGTTTCACTACTACTCTGTAACCAGATGTGGATTATGTATCCTTATCCTGATTAGAAAAATCTGAAGACAAGGTTTCTTTCACCTCTGGATATTCACAGCTACCATCTGAATATTTTCTTTTCCTTGTACTCCCTAGTTTTTCCTCCTCTGCTTCTTACTACTGAATGATAAATCTTAATTCTCTCCTTCATATATCTTAGCCTCTCTTTTACATTTTCCTTCTTTTCTCTCTCTCTGTACTGAATTTTATTTAGTTCGTCAAATCTATTTTCCATTTCACTAATTCTCTCTAGGTTCACTAACCTGCTATTTAACCCATCCCCTGAGTTTTTTCCTCTCAAGGACTATAATTCTCACTTCTTGGAATCCAATTTGATTCTTCTTTTAAATCTATGTATTCATTTTCACTGCATTGTTTATTATGTTTTCTACTTCTTTTATTTCTTTAATCATTTCAAATATTCTTTTATCATCTCCAATCTTTGGGATACAGGTCACTTTTTTTTTTTTATTTTTTATTTATTTCTAGGAGAGAGAGAGACAGCGTGAGCAGGGGACGGTCAGAGAGAGAGGGAGTCACAGACTGAAACAGGCTCCAGGCTCTGAGCTGGCAGCCAGCACAGAGCCCGACGCGGGGCTCGAACCCACGAACCGCGAGATCATGACCTAAGCAAAAGTCGGACGCTCAACCGACTAAGCCACCCAGGCGCCCCGGGATACAGGTCACTTTTTTAATGTCTGCTGGTTCTCCTTCATGATGGATTATTTTTTCACATAGCATATCATTTTTCAGTAAGACCTTATTTCCAGAAGGGCTTTTTTTTTTTTTTCTAAAGGAATTCCTGTGCCTTGGGTCATGTACTTCATATTGGTTCTTCAATTACCTTTGCTGTGGCTCTAGGAGTCTTAAGATCCTTGAGACACTAGTATTTATATTAATTTCTCAGCTTGGGAAACTCACATCAGGCCAACTATTTAAGTTCAAATTCATGTGTGAATAGAATATGTTTGGAGTAGTAATTTTTTGCTAGATGTTCTTTATTGCCCCTTTAAGCCTCAGCCCCAGGTGGATGGAAACCATCCCTGCTCCTTTCTTGGAATATTGGGTAGATATTTTCTAACCCATTTTAAACAGACTGGGCAACTCCTCAGGCTCTAAGCTTTATACAGACTGATCCGTTCCAGATTCCCAGTTCTTACAAGTGAAAGTTACTCTTTCTTTATATGAGTATTAAAACCCATTCCTCAGCCCCTAGAGTCTACATGTGTTCCTGACTAAAATCCCCTGATGTTTTAGCATCAGCCCCTGCTCATTACTTTGGCATTAGTGTTTCTCTTCGGTGGAACTTATAGATTTCCATTTATTCCATTCTAGCTTGAGGAGGTGTTTTTCTAATGTTTCATTTTCAACCAACACTTTTTTATTTATTTTTATTTATTTTTTTTGAGACAGAGAGAGACAGAGCACAAGTGAGGGAGGGGCAGAGAGAGAAAGAGACACAGAATCCGAAGCTCTGAGCTGTCAGCACAGACCTGGATGCGAGGCTCGAACTCATGAACCATGAGATCATGACCTGAGCCGAAGTCAGACACTCAACCAACTGAGCCACACAGGCGCCTCGTCCAACACTTTTATTTGTAATGGAGAAGTATTGTGCTTATTGACAGAGTCTGCCTGCATTACTTTTAAAAATTCTTGAGAAATGTAACCTACCGCTGATACTCTACTAACCTACTCTGTGTGTGTGTGTGTGTGTGTGTGTGTGTGTGTATGTGTGTGTGTGAGAGAGAGAGAGAGAGAGAGAGAGAGAGAATTACTGGGAGATGGGGAATGCATAAAATGTATTAAATAATGTTAGTATTCAAAATACACATATGAAAAAATAATCATACTATGCCATAGATTATATATGAATTGTCTCTTGTAGATAAGATTATGGTGATTTTATTTTTTCTTTGGATTGTTCTTTTACAAATGTTCTACACATACTAGCTTTATAGAAAGCAGGGGGATCATTTTTAATGAAAAAACTAATGTGTAAATTTTATGATGAAACTTACCTCTTTAATAATTTTGTTGATAAAGAACTTGTGCAGTAGACTCTGTGAAGTTTCCTGAGTTTCCCTCTGCCTTTTTTGTACTTGATACCTCACAGAAGGTAAAATTCTGATATCTCAGTTTGAAAGCTAATGGACCACCAACTACAGACACTAGCCACCCATCCTGCTATTGATGGTTATTTTTTCTTTTTGTATTTATTTAATAGTTTGTGATAGCTGCAGGAAATCTGTTTAGGAATAAAGCTTGAAGGAAAAGTTCTAAGAATAAAGGTGATGGTTTGAGTCTGGACAGAAATAATTTACTATATCCTCAAATTATAGCTTGAGTAGTTTTGAGTTGAGATTAGCAATGAGTCTTTATGTTTTAAGTCTGGACACCAATAATGGACTATGTCCACAGATTAATTTTGTTTTCTGGTTTTGGCTATTTATAGAAGTGGGAGGCTGACAACGTGATCCTCTAATTCAAGGGTTGGTAAATGATGACCCAAGACCAGCCCATTGCCTGTTCTCATATAGCCTGCCAGCTAACTGTTGTTTTTATATTTTTAAATAACTGGGAGGGGGGAGTCAAAACAAGGATATTTTGTGACATTTGAAAATTATACAAAGTTCTGGGGGCACCTGAGTGGCTCAGTCGGTTGAGCATCCGACTTTGGCTCAGGTCATGGTCTCACGGTGTGTGGGTTCGAGCGCCGCATCAGGCTTTGTGCTGACAGCCAGCTCAGAGTCTGGAGCCTGTTTCAGATTCTGTATCTCCCTCTCTCTCTGACCTTCCCCTGCTCACGCTGTCTCTCTCTCTCCCTCTCTCAGAAATAAATAAAACATTAAAAACAAGGAAAATTCTATGAAATTCAAATTTTAGTGTCCATAAAAAGTTTAATTGGAACACAACACTCATTTATTACATATTAGGCATGGCTGCTTTCACAGAAAAATCTAGCAAAAGGTTGCTATAATCGTGATGTGAGGATGGCTTTGAAAGCAAGGCAAAAAAAGTCAGAAGTCATAAAGAAAAAGACTGACAGACTTGATCTTATGAAAATTAAAACCTTCTGAACAAAGTGAGACACCATAAAACATGCTAGACACTTGAGAGACAAATGAGGGAGATTTAAGAGGACAATTAGCCACAAAACCCAAGTTCTACCACAGGTGTGCACATATCCTCCTGCACCCAATCTTTCTTCCCTCTCAGTTTTGTCACTGAAAAGAACAATAAAAACCTCCCGGCTTTATTACCCAGGTCAAGGGTTACGTCTCCCCGGGAGGGTGTGTCCCTTGTCCCCACCCAGCTGGCTCCTGTGGGTGCTAGACGTCTACTAAGGAATCAGACTATTTTATTTGAAATGCATGTCCTTCCAGAAATACTCAAATACAGCATGAGTAACAACCCATCATGGCAACAAAGCAGAACTCTGACAATTTTACTGAAGCAATAAACTCTATTTCAGTCACTAACACGGATTAAGTTACTGCAGGAGGGAGGATGACCAACTTGTCCTGGTTTGCCTGGGACTGTCCCTGTGTTAGGACTGAAAGTCCATGTCCCAGGAATCCCCCTACCCCCACTCCCCTCAATCTCCAATAGAGCGGAACAGTTGGTCACCCTAGCACAAGAACAATCTTTGCCTCTAAATCAGTAGCTGCTTCCTTTTTTCAAGCTATAGATCCCCTTAATCTGATGAAGGCTGTGAATACTTTCCCTGGAAAAATATATGAACTCACAGGTTCATAAAATTTTGATCTAAGATATTAAACAGATTAAAAGCCCTCGAGAAAAAGACTGATATTTAGAGATACATTTTTCCCTAGAACTAAACCTAAGAAGAAATTCACCATGAGGTCTTTTTTTAATGTTTACTTATTTTTGAGAGAGAGAGAGTAAGAGCACGAGTGGGATGGGCAGAGAGAGAGGGAGACCTAGAATCCAAAGCAGGCCCCAGGCCTAAGTGTAGATCAACTGATGAATGGATCAAGAAGATGTGGTTTATCTATACCATGGAATACTACATGGCAATGAGAAACCATGATATCTGGCCATGTGTAGCAACATGGATGGACCTTGAGGGTGTTATGCTGAGCGAAATAAGTCAGGCAGAGAAGGACAGATACCATATGTTTGCACGTATAGGAGGATTAGGAGGAACTTGACGGAGGACCAAGGGGGAGAAGAAGGGGGGAAATGGTTGGGGAGAGGGAGGGAGGCAAACCATGAGAGACTCTTGAATGCTGAGAACAAACTGAGGACTGATGGGTGTGTGGGGGTAGGGGGAGATGGGCATGGAGGAGGGCACTGGTGGGGATGAGCACTGGATGTTATATGGAAACCAATTTGACAGTAAAGTATTTGTAAAAAGTAAAAAACAAGAATTTTAAAAAAAAAAAAGCAGGCTCCAGGCTCTGAGCTGTCAGCACAGAGCCCAACACAGAGTTCAAACTCATGAGCTGTGAGATCATAACCTGAGCCGAAATTGGAGGCTTAACAAACTGAGCCACCAGACACTCCCATCATCAGGTCTTTTTATCAAAGTGTGAGTGTAGACCAGTATATTTTTTTTTAAGTTCTTATTTAGTGTGTGTGTGTGTGTGAGAGAGAGAAAGAGACCGTGAGTGCCCAAGTGCACGCACCTGAGTGGGGGAGGGGCAGAGAGGGAGGGAGAAAGGGAGAATCCCAAGCAGGCTCTGCGCAGAGCCCATCCCAGGGCTCCATCTCACGAACTGTGAGATCATGACCTTAGCCAAGATCGAGAGTCAGATGCTTAACCAACTGAGCCGCCCACGTGCCCCGGACCAGTATGTTCAATAATAATTTACAAGACACAGAAACTCTGCTCCAGAGATCCTCCTCCTTCATAAAGGCACAGAACACTTAAAAATTGTCATCTGATGATTTCTTCCAGAAACTGAGAGGGTATTGTCCAGCCAGTGGGATTTCTGTTTTGTGTATGTGGTTTTTTGTTTTTTGGGTTTTTTTATGTTGAAAGAGAACTGGAAGAATCTGAATGTATATTTAACCTCTTCACCAGACCATATTTCTCATAACATGTATAAAATTTGTTTGGTACCTGCCATGCTTCGTACCTAGCACTAATTCTTTGTATATGTTTTCTTTAATTCTTATAACAACCTTGCATGGTAGGTATTATTAACATTATAAACATGAGTCAACAGGGGCACCTGGGTGGCTCAGTCGGTTGAGGGTCGACTTTGGCTCAGGTCCATGAGACTCAGGTCATAATCTCACAGTTGTGGGCTTGGGCCCCACATTGAGCTCTCTGCTGACAGTTCAGAAGCTGGAGCCTGCTTCAGATTCTGTGTCTCCCTCTCTTCCTGCCCCTCCCCAGCTCATGCTCTCTCTCTCAAAAATAAATAAACTTAAAAATTTTTTAATTAAAAAAAAGAAAACAACATGAGTCAACACAGGTTTAGAGAGTTAGGTAACTTGCCCAAAGTCACCAACAACGGAATTCACACCCCCCCACCCCCATTTCAAACCCATGAGTTTTCCATTACTAGTATTTCTCAAAGCCTGGTTGGTTCAAGGGCCTCCTGCTAGTTCCAGGGTTTTACCGCAGACCTATTGAATCAGAATCTCTGGCTGGGGTTGGGGAGGGGGGGAGGGAATCTTGTTCACATTAATGCATACCCTTTATAGCAGCTGTGCTACGTCTGCTATTGATACCTTTTGAATCTCATTATATTTAGTCTGATCCTTAACAAGTACAGATTTTTTGTGTTGACATGAAAACAAGCTGCTGCAGATCTAAGAAGTGGGGAAACCAATGTTGACACAATGTGGTAGGCTACCAGGACACAAACACACCTTCACCTGTCAGAACAACCTATGAGCTGAAGTTCTCCATGACTGACCTCTTAAAATAGTGCTCCATACACTTGGTAATCACCTGGGAAACATTAAGGATACTGATATCAGGGGGCACCTGAGTGGCTCAGTTGGTTAAGTGTCTGACTTCTGCTTGAATCATGATCTCACTCAGGTCATGATCTCACGGTTGGTGAGTTCCAGCCCAGCATCAGGCTCTGTGCTGACAGTGCAAGCCTGCTTCGGATTCTTTCTCTCCCTCTCTCAATCAAAATAAATAAATAAACATTTTTTTAAAAACTTATAAAAAAATTGTTTTAAATACTGATATCTAGGTCCAGCCCATGGAGATTCTGATTAAATTGGTTTGGGCAGCAGGAATTTTTAAAGCCCTCCAGGTGCTGGTAAGTGCAGGGCCAAGATAGAGAACTATAGTTTTAAGTGGTGGTTAAGTGCTTATCAAATAGAAAATTTTTTTTAGCAGACTAATTGTTACTAAATTTTTTCCGCTGAGAAAAGACTGCAACCTTTAAAGCAGATCTTTTTTTCCTGAAAATGTGGTTCTGCACCAGAATCACCTGGGAACTTTTAGAAATTCTGTGGCCCCACCCCTGACCTACCTACCTACCCAATCAGAAACACGGTGGGGACGGGGGAGAAAGGATAGTAGTCTTTTTAAGCCCACCAGAGGCTTCAATGCAGAGGAGTTTGATGACTACTGCTTTAGAGATAGAAGCGTTGAGCACAAGAAGTGTATCACAAAGCAAACTGAAAAAGGACAGAGAGACCCAGTTAATTATTAGGTATTTTCTGTTGCAAAGATTGCTTGATTCACAATCAACCTGGAGAAGATATTTTGTGCTGTTTGGCCACAGCCTCCAGGTTCTTGGCTCCACTAAGTTCCAAAGGTAATAAGGCTTAAACCCCTATTTCGTATGTGTTTTTCAGGCCCCTCCTTGAACAGGTTTTGTTTTCAGAGTGAGTAGAGTTATTTGCCTTCTTGCAATGTCTCTGTTGACTATCCCTTCCCCCACTAGTAGCTGCTGCCCCTGCCCAGGTAGAAGCTTGCAACCAAAATTTGCTGAAATCTTGCAATACTGTTTTGCCAGAGAAGAAAGAATAAGGTTTGACTCTTGTTTTCCTAAAAAATCCCTGTGGTTAACTATTTGTTAAACCACAGACCTAAGTCTCCTATCACCTCTTGGAAGGAAAATAGCACCTGTGTTGAATAAATACCTGAAGTGAGTTAACCCCCTTCCTGCACCCTCATGCAAACTAGGTGAGCACAGTCCAGTGACAAGGCACCTCTGTCTTTGTCCAACCCACCTTGGCCAAAGATGGGGCCAGGGGTTCAGGTAGGCCCAGCACAGATGGCTTTTTACCCTATGGGATTGTCACAGAGAAGATGAGGCTCCTTTGCTCACCATAACTGTATGTGATTCAAACTTTTAGGCTGCAAGATTTTTGGTTCTGCTGAAAGGATTACCTGTCATCTCTGTGTCACTCATGGTTTGTAGGAAAGTGATGTCCCCTCTTCACAGGTAAAAGAGGAGTGGGCGAGACTGCTTGGTTGAGTGCAGCAATTCTGCAGCTTTTTTGTCTCTCTCTCGAGAAAGTGTTTACAGAAAATATTTCTTAAATCTTTTCCTGCTAGGCTAGACTGACTCACCATTTTCATCTACAATCCCATGATGAAATATGTGATAACCTAAACCATAAAACTATGTGAAACCCTGCATGCTTTCGAAAACCACTCTCCTCCCCTTTTGAAGGGCAGTGCCCGTACCCGTTCACAACTGTACATCTGACACCAGGCTTGAGGGACAGTCCGAGACCCTCTCAGGGCCCAATCCTTGGTGGGCGGAGACGGCTGGCAGCAAGCCCTTCCTATCCCCTGAAGGCCTGCCATTGCTGATTGAGGCAGCCACACTCCCTAAGCTCTCTTCAGAGGGTTGGACACACTGATGCCCGTCAGAAACTGACAGAGCTGGCAAGGAGGTGTGAACCGCATTAGAGGAAAAGAAAAATCCATCTCCAAACTTAGCACAGAGTGACTGAGGAAGCTGTTCCACCTCCCAGCAGAATTTTCTCTGAATGTTCAGCTCCAGTTTTCATCCCCAGGAACTCCTTACAAAGACTCCCTCATATTCTCCCCCACCCCCCCATCCAGTCTTCTTATTTATAAGTAATGGCCTCACAACAAATTCACTAAAATGGCCCCAGGGAAGCAGTTTTCCCTGAGTAAGTTTGTTAGAAAAACTCCAGGAAGCTCAGCAAAATGTGCATTTCAGATAAACTACCAATAATTTGTCAGTGTAAGAGTGTCCCAAGTATTTCAAATATATTAATAATTATTGGTTTGTTTATTTAAAATGCACACTTCACTGGAAGTCCTATATTTTGATTTGCTGAATCTGGCAAAGCGAATTAGGAGGTGGATGGCAGGAAAAAGTGTGTACAGACTGAGCCCCTGCTCCAGCTGTTCACAGGTCCACCAGGAAGAGAAACTGCGCATGCACTCACCGTATCGGCATCTGTACTGACAGACTCCATTTTTCCCTCCCAGCAGCTCCAGAAAGGAATCGAAGTAGCTGTTGACAGATTCAAAACTGCCCCTGATATGCCGAAGGCCCCAGTCTGAATAGGACTCCTCTGCATCTGGGCTGCTGTCACTCTGAGCCAGGCCACCCCACAGGTTGAGCCACAAAATCAAGAAGCCAGTGGCCAGCTTCATCCTGAAGCCAGCTGGGTGCTGAGGTCTTTCCTCAAACCCCAGCCAGTGTCCCAGGAAGTCCAGGTATGCAGTCTGCTGGCCAGATGTCAAGCAGGACTGGGAAGGGGGTTATCTGGAACACTCAATCTGTGTGTTCCCCAGAGGTGGACTTTAAACATAGCAATGGAGGTTGGGATGAGATCAGGGCAATTAGAAAGGGTAAAGGTTAGGCAGTGGGAGGGCCTGTCTTCGGGATGGCCAGTGAGAGAGAACACTTCAAAGTGGATTCTACAGCCCTGGAGGAGGGAGATGTTGGCCAACTTGTAGGAGGCATGAGTGGTGGAGCAATTGGAATTCTGCCCCCAACCAACTTGTTAACCTATTGATCAGTTACAAGACACAAGTTCTTGTCTCCAGATCCCAGGACCACCCCTAAGCTAGTTATCTGTGCATGGTCTCTAGGGAGATTTAGGAGGATGTACTGAGAGCTCAGGAAAACCCCAATGCCCATGTGGGCTAACAATGGCACCCGTACCAATGGTCAGGATATTGTCCGTGTGTGTTCTAAGTGTGTGTAAACTGGGCTTTTGGATTTGGTACCCCGGGGTTCTGCCTTGGTCCCTTCTTGGCTCTCAGACTCCGTCCTCCAACCTGGCAGAGCTCCTAAGTGTAGCCAGGGACATTTTTGCTTCTCTGCTTACAGCAGTGTTTTTATTTCCACTCAACAGTGTCTGATCTCTACAGATTGCCCAGAGATGGTGCTGGGGGAACTCCACTCTCCTTGTGTTGTTTTTACTCTGAGCTGCTTAGAAGTTAGAGGGTTTATCAAAAGTAGTATTTGAAAGTTTAGGCTTTAAGACTGTTGACTGAAGTCCATAGCTTTGGCATCACTTTCAGCTCATACTTTGCTTTTAGTTACATGAAGAAATAAATTCCATGAGATTACTAGTCTATGTAAATGATACCTTTATGGACCAAATGAATCATATAGGTTCTCTCTCAAAAGTTTGGAAAGCCCCATAGAAAATAATGAATTACATTTCTTCATTTTGGATAAGAAATCTGTTTGTCTAGAGACTCAGACTCCAGAAAGGGCTATGTTTAAAAATATATTTCATAATGGGTGCACCTGGATGGCTCAGTAGGTTAAGTGTCTGACTCTTAATCTCAGCTCAGGTCTTGATCTCAGGGTTGTGAGTTCAAGCCCTGTATGGGGCATGGAGCCTACTTTAAAAAAAAAAAAAAAAAAAAAGCATAAGGACAACAATGCCACTAGTATTTTTAAGCACCTATATTTTCCAAAGTATTGTGTGTGTGTTTCATATCAATTCTATAAAGTAAGGTAGACATCATTCCCATTTAAGAGGTGAGAAAACTGAGACACAAAGGTGAAAGGACTCAGTCAGAAACAGGCTGTCACTGGTGAAGTGGGGATCAGGGCCTGGTTCATGATTTTAAGGCCCAGTCACAATGAAAATGAGAACATCCATGGGGCACCCCAGCACTGATCAGGCAACTGGAGAAGGAGAAAGTGGGCAGAGGGCAGGGAGATGCCCACACTGATTCCCAGCTGAATTGGTTGAGGCATGTTTTGTGGCCTGTGATCTATTCTGGAGAACATTCCATGTGTACTTGAAAAGAATGTGGATTCTGCTGTTTTAGAAGGGAATGTTCTGAATATATCTGTTAAGTCCATCTGGTCCAGTGTGTCATTCAAAGCCACTGTTTTCTTTCTGATTTTCTGGTTGGATGATTTGTCCATCAATGTAAGTGGGGTGTTAAAGTCCTCTATTATTATTGTATTACTATTGATTAGTTCTTTTATGTTTGTTATTAACGGTTATTATATATTTGAGTGCTCCCATGTTGGATGCATAAATATTTACAGTTGTATATCTTATCGTTGCATTGTCCCCTTTATTTTTATTTCCAGGAAGGCACTAGTCTCATTTATTGGACATTCGTGGGGGCACCTCAGCACTGATCAGGCAGCTGGAGAAGGAGACATAGGCAAGGGGCAGCGAGATGCCCATCCTCATTTTCAGTCTTTGAATAATTGCTTGAAGATGGGGCTCTCATGGCTCTGGGGGAAAATCTCCACCTGAGTGTTTGGGGCATACCATATGCGGGAGATGAAGTGCTCAGCCACTTGGAGTCCACATGCCACTCGTTCTTGTTAGCTTTCTACCCCTTCCAGATGTAGATCTTGCCACAGAGCATCATTGTCCAGCACAAAGCAATCATCAGATAGCAGCAACTTGAGGGCAAAGGGGCTGGAATCATTCACCTTACGTTTATGTCCAGTGGCAATAGAGACCCTATACAGAGCCACAGCCTGGGCAATTGTTTGGTCAGCTGTGAGGTCTTCCTCAGGATTGCCCTCCTTCAGATGAGGCTTGGGGCCCAGGACCTGGGTCATCTCGGCAGGCCCTTCCCCATCAGTGACAATCTTCACTTGGGCCTTGCCCTGTTGCTCACTCTCCCAGACGGGCATGTCCAGGTCCCACACCTTGCAGTGCTCCAGAATGTTGGACTTTCTACCCCACCAGGCAAAGATATTCTGGCCCAGGTCCAAGATGGAGCAGTGCCCGGTGTTGAAGCTGTCCCAGCTCAGTGCCCGCTCAGCAGCATGGAGGTGGTTCTTCCTCTTGATCTCCTACATTTTCTCGATAGCAGCTACAGTGGCCCCTGGGGAGGTCTTGTGAAATGCTGACTCTACTCTGCCTTTCTAGTACTTGAGGCCACATGAGAAGTAGCTCATGAAGAGGTCAGACTCACTGCCTTGCACCTCTCGGTGCTGCACCGGCCACTCCGCAGGCAGGGTGTTGAGGTGCACGGCCAGCACAGCACAGGCCCCATGTCCATCCCAGGATGACTGCTGTCCTATCCATACGTGCAAGTGGGAGAGCTCCTCTGGACCATTGTGCAGCACGAGGTAGGAGTCCCTCCGAAGGGATATGCCCTGGTTCTCATGTGCTTCTGGCACTGGCTTCAGCTTCTCCACCCACCACACACACAGGCAGGGATCCTGCACCGAGGCTGGGAATGGAGAGCTGCTCTGGGGGAGGGATGTGTACATATTGTTTCCAGTTCTGCCACCACCTTGTTGGTAGCTCCAGAAGCTCCCTTTATTATTATATATCGTGCTTCTTTGTTTCTTCCTACAGACTTTGTTTTAAATTCTATTTCATCCAATGGAAATATTCCTGCTCCAACTTTCTTCTGACATCTATTTGCATGATAAATGCTTCTCCATTCCCTTATTTCAGTCTGCAGGTGTCTTTAGGTCTGGAATGAGTCTCTTGTGGGCAGCCTATAGATGGGTCTTATTTTGTTTTTAATTTTTAATGTTCTATTTATTTTTGAGAGAGAGTGAGTTGCGGAGGGGCAGAGAGAGAGGGGGACAGAGGATCTGAAATGGGCTCTGCACCGGCAGCAGTGAGTCTGATGTGGTGCTTGAATTCATGAACCCTGAGATCGTGACCAGAGCCAAAATCAGACCGTCAACCAACTGAACCACCCAGGCACCTGGGATCTTGTTTTTTTAAATCCATTCTGATACCTGTCTTTTGATGGGAGCATTTAGTCAATTTACATTATTGATAGATATGTATTTATTGCCATTTTGTTACTTGCTTTGTGGTTGTTTTTGTAGTTGTTCTCTGATCCTTCTCATTCTCTTTCATGGTTTGCTGGTTTTCTTCAGTGATACACTTAGATTCCTTGCTCTATTTTTTGTGCATCTATTACTGTTTTTGTTTTTTTTTTTTTCTGCTCACATTAAAAAAAATTTTTTTAAAATAGTTTATTGTCAAGTTGGTTTCCATATAACACCCAGTGCTCATCCCCACAGGTGCCCTCCTCCATGCCCATCACTCCCTTTCCCCTCCCCCCACCTCATCAGTCCTCAGTTTTTGTCAGCATTCAAGAGTCTCTCATGGTTTGCCTCTCTTCCTCTCCCCTACTATTTCTCCCCTTCTTCTCCCCCACGATCCTCTGTTAAGCTCCTCCTAATCCTCCTATACGTNTTGCTCTATTTTTTGTGCATCTATTACTGTTTTTGTTTTTTTTTTTCTGCTCACATTAAAAAAAATTTTTTTTAAATAGTTTATTGTCAAGTTGGTTTCCATATAACACCCAGTGCTCATCCCCACAGGTGCCCTCCTCCATGCCCATCACTCCCTTTCCCCTCCCCCCANTTTTTCCATTGGATACTCTTTCCTACTTTGTCAAAGATTAGTTGGCTGTAAACTTTTGAGTCCATATCTGAGTTCTCTATTCTATTCCATTGGTCTATGTGTTTATTTTTGTGCCAATACCGTACTGTCTTGATGACAGCTTTGTAGTAGAGGCTACAGTCTGGGATGGTGATGCCTCCCATTTTGGTTTTCTTCTTCAATATTACTTTGGCTATTCAGGGTCTTTTGTGGTTCCATACAACTCTTAGGATAGTTTGTTCTAGCTTTGAGAAGAATGCTGGTGCAATTTTGATTGGGATCGCATTGAATGTGTAGATAGCTTTGGGTAGTAATGACATTTTAACTATATGTATAGTCCTATGACTATCTTTATGATTATTACATTTTTAAAAACATAATTTATTGTCAAATTGGCTTACATACAACACCCAGTGCTCATCCCAACAACTGCCCTCCTCAATGCCCATCACCCCCTTTCCATTCTCCCCCATCCCTGATCAACCCTCAGTTTGTTCTCTGTATTTAAGAGTCTCTTATGGTTTGCCTCTTTGTAACTGTTTTTCCCCTTCCCTTCCCCCATGGTCTTCTGTTAAGTTTCTCAAGATGCACATATGTATGCTATCTGTCTTTCTCTGGCTGACTTATTTCACTTAGCATAATACCCTCCAGTTCCATTCATGTTGCTGCAAATGGCATGACTTCATTTTTTCTCATTGTCAAGTAGTATTCCATTGTATATATAAACCACATCTTCTTTATCCACCAGTTGATGGACATTTAGGCTCTTTCCATAACTTGGCTATTGTTGAAAGTGCTGCTATAAACATTGGGGTACATGTGCCCCTATGTATCAGCACTCCTGTATCCCTTGGGCAAATTCCTAGTATTGCTATTGCTGGGTCATAAGGCTGAACAAAAGACCATGGGGGAAGGGAAGGAGAGAAAATAGTTCATTTTTGCTTTTAATTCCCTTGCCTTTGGAGATGTGTCGGGTAAGAAATTGTGGCTGAGGTCAAAGAGGTTGTTGCATGCTTTCTCCTTTAGGGTTTTGATGGGTTTCTGTCTCACATTTAGGTCTTTCATCCATTTTGAGTTTATTTTTGTGTATGGTGTAAAAAAGTGGTCTAGTTCGTTCTTCATGTTGCTGTCCAATTCTCCCAGTACTATCTGCTAAAGAGACTCTTTTTCCCATTGGATACTCTTTCCTGGTTTGTCAAAGATTAGTTGGCCATACATGTGTGGGTCCAGTTCTGGGGTCTCTATTCTATTCCATTGGTCTATGTGTTTATTTTTGTGCCAATGCCATACTGTCTTGATGATTACAGCTTGGTAGTAGAGGCTTCTTCAGTATTAATTTGGCTATTCAGGGTCTTTTGTGGTTCCATACAAATTTTAGGATTGTTTGTTCTAGCTTTGAGAAGAATGTCAGTGCAATTTTGATTGGGATTGCATTGAATGTGTAGATTGCTTTGGGTAGTATTGACATTTTAACAATATTTATTCTTCTAATCCATGAGCATGGGATGTTTTTCCATTTCTTTGTGTCTTCTTCAATTTCCTTCATAAGTTTTCTATAGTTTTCAGCATACACATTTTTGCATCTTTGGTTAGGTTTACTCCTAGGTATTTTTATGGTTCTTGGTGCAATTGTAAATGGGATTAGTTTCTTTGTTTCTCTTTCTATCACTTCATTATTGGTGTATAGAAATGCAACCGATTTCTGTACATTGATTTTGTACCCTGTAGCTTTGCTGAATTCATCTATCAGTTCTAGCAGTCTTTTGGGTTTTCCATGTAGAGTATCATGTTGTCTGCAAAAAGTGAAAGTTTGACTTCTTCTTTGTCAATTTTGATGACTTTTATTTCCTTTTGTTGTCTGATTGCTGATGCTAGGACTTCCAGCTAGTGGTGAGAGTTAAACAACAGTGGTGAGAGTGGGCATCCTTGTCATGTTTCTGATCTCATAGGAAAAGCTCTCAGTTTTTCCCCACTGAGGATGATATTAGCTGTGGGCTTTTCATATGTGGCTTTTATAATATTTAGGTATGTTCCTTCTATCCCAACTTTCTTGAGGATTTTTATTAAGAAAGGATGCCATATTTTGTCAAATGCTTTTTCTGCATCTATTGACAGGATCAGATGGTTCTTTTCTTTTATTAATGTGATGTATCACATCAATTGATTTGTGAATATTGAACCAGCCCTGCAGCCCAGGAATGAATCCCACTTGATCATGGTGAATAATTCTTTTTATATGTTGTTGAATTCGATTTGCTAGTATCTGCTGAGAATTTTTGCATCCATGTTCATCAGGGATATTGGCCTGTAGTTCTCCTTTTTCGTGGGGTCTCTGTCTGGTTTGGGAAACAAAGTAATTCTGGCTTCATAAATAAGTCTGGAAGTTTTCCTTCCATTTCTATTTGTTGCAACAAAATGCTTTTTCTGCATCTATTGACAGGATCAGATGGTTCTTTTCTTTTATTAATGTGATGTATCACATCAATTGATTTGTGAATATTGAACCAGCCCTGCAGCCCAGGAATGAATCCCACTTGATCATGGTGAATAATTCTTTTTATATGTTGTTGAATTCGATTTGCTAGTATCTGCTGAGAATTTTTGCATCCATGTTCATCAGGGATATTGGCCTGTAGTTCTCCTTTTTCGTGGGGTCTCTGTCTGGTTTGGGAAACAAAGTAATTCTGGCTTCATAAATAAGTCTGGAAGTTTTCCTTCCATTTCTATTTGTTGCAACAGCTTGAGAAGGATAGGTATTAACTCTGCTTTAAATGTCTGGCAGAATTCCCCAGGGAAGCCATCTGGTCCAGGACTCTTATTTGATGGGAGATTTTCAATAACTGATTCAATTTCTTTTACTAGTTATAGGTCTGTTCAAATTTTCTATCTCTTCCTGTTTCACTTTTGGTAGTGTGTGGATGTTTAGGAATTTGTCCATTTCTTCCAGGTTGTTCAGTGTGTTGGCATTTAATTTTTCATAGTATTCTCTGATAATTGCTTGTATTTCTGAGGGTTGCAATAAATCCATTTTTCATTAGTGATTTTATCTATTTGGTNCTTTAAATGTCTGGCAGAATTCCCCAGGGAAGCCATCTGGTCCAGGACTCTTATTTGATGGGAGATTTTCAATAACTGATTCAATTTCTTTTACTAGTTATAGGTCTGTTCAAATTTTCTATCTCTTCCTGTTTCACTTTTGGTAGTGTGTGGATGTTTAGGAATTTGTCCATTTCTTCCAGGTTGTTCAGTGTGTTGGCATTTAATTTTTCATAGTATTCTCTGATAATTGCTTGTATTTCTGAGGGTTGCAATAAATCCATTTTTCATTAGTGATTTTATCTATTTGGTTACTCTCTCTTTTCTTTTTGAGAAGCCTGGCTAGAGGTTTATCAATTTTGTTTATTTTTTCAAAAAACCAAGTCTTAGTTTCACTGATCCGTTCTACTGGTTTTGTTTTTGTTTTTGTTTTTTTTTTTTGATTCTATATTGTTTATGTCTGCTCTGATCTTTATTATTTTCTGCTGGGTTTGGGGTTTCTTTACTGCTCTGTTTCTAGTTCCATTATGTGTGATGTTAGATTTTATATTTGGAATTTTTCTTGTTTCTTTAGATAGGTTTGGATTTTCCTCTTAGGACTGTCTTTGCTGCATCCCACAGAGTTTAGATTGTTGTGTTTTCATTTTCATTTGTTTCCATATATTTTTAAATCTCTTCTTTAATTGCCTGGTTGACCCATTCATTCTTTAGTAGGATGTTCTTTAACCTCCATGCATTTGGAGGTTTTCCAAATTTTTTCCTGTGGTTGATTTCAAGTTTCATAGCATTGCAATCTGAAAGTGTGCATAGCATGATCTCAATTCTTTAATACTCATTGAGGGCTGTTTTGCGACCCTGTATGTGATCTATCTTGAAGAATGTTCCATGTACACTCAAGAAGAATGTTTATTCTGCTGCTTTAGGATGAAAAGTCCTAAATATATCTGTCAAGTCTATCTGGTCCAGTGTACCATTCAGGGCCATTGCTTCATTATTGATTTTTCTGTCTTGATAATCTGTCCTTGCTGTAAGTGGAGTATTAAAGTCTCCTGCAGTTACCACATTATTACCATAAGATCGCTTATATTTGTGATTGTTTTATTTATTTGGGTGCTTCTGAATCCGGTGCATAGACATTTATGATTGTTAGCGCTTCTTGATGGATAGGCCCTGTAATTATTATATAATGCCCTTCTTCATCTCTTGTTACTGCCTTTAGTTTAAAATCTAGTTTGTCTGATATAAGTATGGCTACTCCAGCTTTCTTCTGACTTCCAGTAGCATGATAGATGGTTTTCTATTCCCTCACTTTCAATCTGAAGGTGTCCTCAGGTTTAAAATGGGTCTCTTGTAGACAACAAATAGGTAGGTCTTGTTTTTTATCCATTCTGATACCCTATACCTTTTAATTGGAGCATTTAGTCCATTTACATGCAGTGTTATTATTGAAAGATATGGGTTTAGAGTCATTGTGTTATCTGTAGGTTTCATGCTTGTAGTGATGTCTTTTGTCCTTTGTGGTCCTTGCAACATTGCACTCAGAGTCCCCCTTAAGATCTTTTGTAGGGCTGGTTTATTGGTGATGAATTCCTTCAGTTTTTGTTTGTTTGGGAAAGCTTTTATCTCTCCTTCTATTCTGAATGATAGCCTTGCTGGATAAAGGATTCTTGTCTTCATATTTTTCCTGTTCATCACATTGAAAATTTCCTGCCACTCCTTTCTGGTCTGCCAAGTTTCAGTAGATAGGTCTGCTACAACCCTTATGTGTCTACCCTTGTATGTTAAAGCCTGTTCATCCCTAGCTGCTTTCAGAATTCTCTCTTTATCTTTGTATTTTGCCAGTTTCACTATGATATGTTGTACAGAAGATCGATTCAAGTTACATCTAAAGGGAGTTCTCTGTGCCCCCTGGATTTCTATGTTTGTTTCCTTCCCCTGATTGGGGAAGTTCTCAGCTATCACTTGTTCAAGTACATCTTTGGCCCCTTTCTCTCTCCCTTCTTCTTCTGGAACTCCTATGCTACAGACATTGTTCCATTTCCTTGAATTGCTTCTCTAATTCTCCCCCTTGTGATCCAGAATTTTCTTATCTCTGTTTTTTTTCCAGCTTCCTCTTTTTCCATAATTTTATCTTCTATTTCACTTATCCTCCCCTCTGCCTCTTCAGTCCTTACTGTGACCACCTCTATTTTATTTTGTACCTCATTTATAGCATCTTTAATTCATCATTATTATTTTTTAGTTCCTTGATCTCTGCAGCAATAGTTTCTCTGCTGTCTTCTATGCTTTTTTCAAGCCCAGCAAATTAATCTTATGACTATTACCCTAAATTCCTGTTGATTATATTGTTTATATCTATTTTGATCAATTCTTATCTGTCATTTCTTCCTGGAATTTCTTTTCAGGAGAATTCTGCTTCATCATTTTGGCTAGTTTTCTGTCTCTTCTGTGTTTTAAAAGCTTGTTAGGTGCCTTGCACCTGTGATCACTACTGTATTAAGGAAGGATCATACACTGTCCAGGGCCTGGCTCTTTAGGAGGTGCTTTTTGGAGAGTGTTACTTGCTCTCTATTGTTGTGACTTTGGTTACTGGTTACTTTATCTCCCTACTCATAGTTACATTTTGGACCCTCCGTGAGATGTGGTTTGATTTGTTCATTGAAGTAGCCCTGGAAAGGAAAACAGACAGACAAACAAAAAACAAACAAAACAAAAACACATAAACACACACACACACACACACACACACAAAATCAGAAACACCAGCTACAAGTAAATGGTGCTGATGGAAGAGGCCTTATCCCATACAAAGAGAGAAATGACAGGAGTGGGGGAAAAGACAGAATAAAAATTGACCAGAGAAACTATACTGCTTAATCTGGAGAGAGAGAAAGGAAAATAAAGCAGGCAGGGAAAAGGAAAAAGAAAATAAAGTTATCCAGATAGAGAAACTATATGGCTTAATCCAGAGAGAGAANCCATCACGCTGTCTCTCTCTCTCTCAGAAATAAATAAAACATTAAAATATTGTTTTAAATAAAAATAAATTAAAAAAAGAAAGAGGTGTGGAACATGTATCAAGAGAAACAAACCAACAACCAGAGTAACCAGACTAGAGGGAAGAGATAAGGAGAAAAGGAAGGAAGAATGAATGTATCTATATAATAAGACCTGTCCAAGAATTAAACAATGCAACAGTGCTGGTCTGCTACCGGAGCTGTCTGGTTCATCAGCGTCAATCCCACTCCTGTAGATACGCAGTTACCAGGCATGGAGGGGCATAGTTTGGTGTAGGCGGGTCCTGCCTCCACTGTAGGCCCTGCTGATGGATTCCTGAGGACCCACCTTGGTGGGGGCACCTTGGTGGTGTTGGGGAGAAAAATGGCGATCCCCCAGTCTCTCTCCTACAGACCTGGTGGACTAAACCGCTCTGTTCAAGCCGTCCTCACTGTGCCACGGGTGCAAATGAGGCAGTTTATCTTGCTCAGATGACTCCTGTGCCTGGCGCTTGGCTGGGATTCAAACACTAGCTGTGTGCACCCCTGTACTGGAGAAGCGCCAGTCCACAACACCTAATATGTGGTCCCTGGCTGGCAGAGGCAGGCAGGCTTTGTCCTGTCCCCACAGCACTCCAGGGAGGGGATCACCTTCTCCTACTGTGAACTGCACCCCTGGCCTAGCCACCCAGCCCGGGGCTGGCTCCCCTCCTCCTCAGGTGCACGATCCAGGCAGCCGGCCCCAGTCTGAAGAAAGCCCCACAATTAGAATTTGCATCTTTCTCCATCCAAGTCCAAGGTTTTTCTCTTGCCCAGATACAGTCCTATGCTTCCCCAGCCTCTCTTTCTCTTCCCTTTGTCTCTCTGCAGAAAGGGATCCCTCCCCTCCATTCATTTTATCTCCCCCAGTTCGCAATCATGCACCTGTGGCGCCCATCAGGTTGTCCCAGTGGGTCCCATGACTGTCTCTTTTCCTCCTGGACTCTTGGGGTTCAAAGTCTTTTGGCTTCCACACTTCTCTGAGAGATGAGGGAAGCTCGGATCCCCCTTCCTCTCTGCCATGTTGGTCCTTCACTCCCTATGATTATTACTTTTAATTCTCTGTCACGTATATTACTTATCTGTTTCAGTTAAGTCTCTTGCTGTGGTTTTGTCCTGTTCTTTCATTTGGGACATACTCCTCTTTCTCCTCATTTTATCTACCTCTCTATTTCTGTATGTTAGGTAAATCAGATATGTCTCCTGCTCATGAAAGGTGTGGCCTTGTAAAGAAGAGATCTGTAGTGCTTTGCAGTGCAGTGTCCCCTGTTTCCCAGAACCTGACATTTCAGAGGTGTCCCCTATGTGTTGTGTGGTGTCTAAATGGGGTATCTCTTAATTGGATAGGATCCCCCAAATGTAGGGTGATGATAGGTGAAAGCCAGTCATGTGGGAAGTAAAAGAATTCACCTGAGACAGAGCAAAGAAGATAGAAGTTTATTGAATACATCACAGTGTATTTACTGTGGGCAGGAGAGCAGAGGAGAGGCTGTCTGCCATGAGGCAGTGGGAGTGGAATACACCTCAAGGAAATGACAGGCAGGACAGCAAAGGAGAGGCTATCTGCAACTAGGTAGTGGGAAGGGGTTGTTTTTAAAGAGGGAAAGGGAGGTATGGCGACATATGGAATTTCCCCTTTTTTGGCAACTGTGCCTACCTGTAAGTAGACTATTGGTTAGTTAGGGCCTATGGATATTTTGAGGGGGTCACCTGATGGGCCTGTCTGTATTCGACCAGGTGGTCGGTGTGGCCCTTTCTCCACTCCATTGCTCAAGTCTGTTTGCGGGCAGTGTTTGCTCCTGTCTGTGGCTGCCTTGGGCTTGAGTTGAGTCAGACCAGGCATTTGCCAGAGATGCAATATCACCAAACTGCAGTTCTTTCCCTGTATTGTGCCCTGAGAAGCTTTTGTTGGTGGGTAGGGCCTGCAGTCAGACCAGCTAGCTGTCTGTCCCCAGCCTATTGCTGGGGCCACAATTGGACTGGTGTGTATGAATATCTTTTCTTCTCTCCAGGGCAGGAGTCTCTCTGGAGTGTTATTGGCCCTGTCAGGGCTGCTTGCACACTGCCAGGCTTATGGCCCTGATTTGAACGGCTCTGGCCAAGAGTATATTAGAAGGGGCAGATGCACCAAGTGCATGGGAACAGGGCCTGCAGTTTTAACAAGGCTTGCGTACAGGTCCTCTGGGAGAAGGAACTTTGCTGCCACCGGGACCGAGGCCCCAGAAAGCACGCAGGTTGGGAGGGGTGGGTGGAGGGGTGAGTCTGCCAAAGCACAGGGGAGTTGGGGAGGCAGGGCATGGTATAAGCAAGTTAGGTAGTGTATGTTTCCACAGGTGGCTGTGTTTATGCTGGGGAGCAGGGGAGGGAAGTGGTCCCCTGCCAGCTCCTTTGTTGCTGGAGGAGTTTCCCAAGAATCTTTGTCCCTCCAGACACACTCTAAGATGAGTAAATAACCCTCCCATGTGCCCCAGGTGTTTTTCAAACTGCTGCTTCTGTGCTGTATCTCTTCAGGCTCTTGTACTCTGTTTAAAGGCGGGGGGTCAGTTTCCTCTTGCCCCCCCAGCTCTCCAGAAGCCAAGCTTGCTGATTTTTAATTTCAGGTTTTAAGTCCTGTTGGTTCTAAGAACTCTTGAAATTCGGCCTCTCTGGTTTTCAAAGCCAAATGTTATGGGGATTCTTCTTCCTTGTGCAGGCTCCCTGCTGTGAAGGTCTGTTTCTTTCCCCCTCTTAATGCCTCTGGGTCCTCCTTCCCACATAGTCCTGAGATCTGTTCAGTCCTCACCAGGTCTCCGCCCTTCCTATCCTCTTTGATGTGGCCTCTTCTCTACATTTAGTTGTGGAGTTTGTTCTGCCATTCTTCAGGTCATTTTCTGGGCTATTTACACTGATATGAGTGTTAACCTAACTGCATCCGCGGGACAAGGTAAGCTTAGGGTTCTCCTATTCTGCCATTTTCCCAGCAATACCTTGGGAACCATTTTGAATGGAAGAAGTGCTAGCAAGCATTTCGACCTCACTGTGGGGCTGTGTCCTGAATGGTCAGTTATGGCCTATGACTATTTCAAGGTGGGTCACTTAATAAGCCTGTTTGTGTCAGCTGAGCAGTCACTATGGACCCTTTTTCCTTGCTCAGGTTTCCATTGCTCAAGCCTGTTGCCTAAAAGCAGCATTTACATTAACTTCTGGCATTAATTGGAATGCTTTTAAAACTGCTTTCACAAACAAATGTGATATTTCCTAGAAGTTTGTAGTAGATATCCCTAATGAAATTAAGGAAGTTTCCCTTTACTTCTAGTGTTCAAAATTTTGTTTATTTGTTTTAAATCAGGAATGTATGTTTAACACCTTTCCCCAATGATTAATATTATATTTTTAAAGACTGGATTTTATTAACAGATGTTTAAAATATTGATCCTTGGATTCTTGGTATAGATGATACTTGGTTAGGATATATTTTTTTTAATGTTCATTTTTGGGAGAGCAAGAGAGCATGAGCATGAGCAGGGGAAAAGCAGAGAGAGAGAGGGAGACAGAATCTGAAGCAGGCTCCAGGCTCTGAACTGTCAGCACAGAGCCCGACATGGGGCTCAAACTCACAAACTGTGAGATCATGACCTGAGCCGAAATCGGGCACTTAACCAACTGAGCCACCCAGGGGCCCTTATTTCTTAAATGAGTAAGAAAATTTCATCCTCCTCTATTTTCTAAAAAAAAAAAAAAATTGTATAGGGTTGGTATTCTCCTGTACATGTTTGAAAGAATTTACTACTGAAGATACCTAGGCCTCAGCTTTGCTTTATGGTAATATTTTAAACTATTAGTTGAATTTCTTACTTGATATGAGTCTATTCAGACTATTTC
Source organism: Crocuta crocuta (assembly GCF_008692635.1). Lineage (NCBI taxonomy): Eukaryota > Metazoa > Chordata > Mammalia > Carnivora > Hyaenidae > Crocuta > Crocuta crocuta. The sequence goes on along the minus strand of NW_027532406.1, from coordinate 3,258,009 downwards.
CTCTTGATAATTTGTCCTTTACAAGAAATGTGTCCAATTCATATAAGCTAATTATTGATACAGATATTCATCATATTTTATTATCCTTTTAATGTCTATAGAAATTATAGTAATGTCCCTTTTCAAGTTCTTAATGTTGGTAATTTGTTTCTTTTCTGTTTTTTTTAATCAATCTGGCTAGAGGTTTGTCAATCTATTTTATCAACCTATTCTATAAATTGGCTTTTGGTTTCATTGAATTTCTCTGTAGAAATTTTTCTATTTCATTTATTCCTGCTCTTTATTGTTAAGTTGCCTTCGGCTTACGTTTAATTTAATTTGTTCTTTTTCTATCCTTAATTATGTATATATCATCACAGTCAATTTTAAAACATTTTCATTACCCCAAAAAGAAATTCTATATACCTTAGTCATCACTTCCTAATTACTCCATTCTCTAATTACCCCCACCTACTTTTGCTCTTTATAGAGTTGCCTATTCTGGACATTTCATATATGAAATCATACAATATGTTGTCCTTGGTGACTGATTTTTCAATTAGCCTATGTTTTCAGGGCTCATCCACCTTGTAGCATGTATCAGTACTTCATTTCCTTTCATTGTTTTTTTTTTTGTTTTTTTTAAAATGTTTTATTAATTTCTAGGAGAGAAAGAGACAGCGTGAGCAGGGGAGGGTCAGAGAGAGAGGGAGACACAGACTCTGAAACAGGCTCCAGGCTCTGAGCTGGCAGTCAGCACAGAGCCTGATATGGGCTCGAACCCACGAACTGCGAGATCATGACCTGAGCGAAAGTAGGACGCTTAACCGACTAAGCCACCCAGGCGCCCCTATTTCCTTTCATTGTTGAGTAATACTCCATTGTATGACTTTACTAGCTTAAGGTAGAAACTAAGTTTATTAATTTTTGACTTTTTTTTCTAATATGGACACTATTATTTTTCTAATATGACACTAAGTGCTGTAAACTTTCATCTAAGCACTAATTATTTCCAGCATACTAAGGGTTTTCTTTATTCCTTCTCTAAATACATTTATTTTTTGTTTTTATAATGTCCTTTAGTATTCCAACAAAAAAGTAATAGGATGAGAAACATGATATCTGATGTGTATTATCTATCAGGCTCAACTGCAATACTCCTTGAAGATTTTAAATGCAATTTCTTCAAGAAAATGCTGTACTTCATCACAAGCAATACACTTTTGTCAGCTGTTCTTGATCAAACTGCTGAGATTAGGGTTTCTCAACTTTGGCACAGTTGATATTTGGGCCTGATAATACTCTCCCCTCCTCTCCCCTCCCCTTCTTTCTTTCTTTTTTTTCTTTCTCTCTCTTTCTGATATAACTTACATATAAGATTATTAGTTTCAGATGTACATTATTATTTTTTTTTTAATTTTATTTATTTCTAGGAGAGAGAGAGAGAGAGACAGCGTGAGCAGGGGAGGGTCAGAGAGAGAGGGAGTCACAGACTGAAACAGGCTCCAGGCTCTGAGCTGGCAGTCAGCACAGAGCCCGACGCGGGGCTCAAACCCACGAACTGCGAGATCATGACCTAAGCGAAAGTCGGACGCTTAACCGACTAAGCCACCCAGGCGCCCCTCAGATGTACATTATAATGATTCAATACTTGTATATATTGTGAAATAATCACCATAATAAATCATTAACATCCATCATCACAGTTACAATTTTTTCTTATGATGAGAACTTTTAAAATTTATTCTCTTAGCAGCTTTCAAATACACAATACAGTATTATTAACTATAGTTATGATGCTATACATTACATCCCCAGGATTTATTTATTTTATAACTAGAAATTTGTACTTTTTGACTACCCTCACCCGTTTCACCCACACTTATCTCTGGTAACCACCAATCTGTTCTCTGAGTTCAGGGTTTTTTTTTGTTGTTTTGTTTTTGTAGAGTCCACTTGTAAGTAAGATCATACTATTTATCTTTGTCTGACTTATTTTGTTTAGTATAACGTTGTCAAGGTACATCCATGTCAAAAATGGCTTCTTCTTTTATAGGTTGAATAATATTCCATTGTGTACACACACACTACATTATCCTTAGCTATTCATCCATTGATGGACACTTAGGTTGCTTCCATGTCTTTCCTATTGTAAATAATGCTGCAGTGCTCATGGGGGTTTTTACATCTTTTCAAGTTAGTGCATTTGTTTCTTTTAGATAAATACCCAGAAGTAGAATTACTACATCATATGGCAGCTCTCTTTTTAATTTTTTGAGGTACTTCCATACTGTTTTCTATAGTAGGTGCACTGTAAATACATTGATTTTAAATCTATTTTGGTATTTTACTATACACGTTAAAGGTTAATTTTCCTGTGAATGCTGCTATATCCCATAGCTTTCGTTGTCTTTCATATTTGACTATTTCATAACTTCCCTTTTGGTATCTGAAGCTCATTTTCTAGATTCTTTGGGAAGGGATCACAGGAACAAAGAAGTTCTGCATGTTCATAGATTTGTCTGTGCCCTTTATACTTCAAGGTTAGTCATGCCTGATATAAAACTCTTCACGTTTTCTTTCCTTGACTATCTTAAACATATTAATCAATGTTCTTCTGGGATAAAGTGTTGCTGTCAACATCTGATCATGATCTAATTTTCTCTTCCTTCTATGTCATGTGGACTTTTGCCAAAATGCTCAGAGAAGTTCTTTCCCTCTTTAAAATCTGTTGATTTTACAAATGTATTGGTGTTGGTAATTTTGGCTCATTATTCACAGATACACAGTGTTCTTTTTCGATATATAGTTTTAAATATTTTGAAGAAAGTGTGTGTCATTCCCAGCCTATCGATAGTGATCCTGTCACCTAGGAATGCCTCAGCCCCTTGCCTGGGTCCATATTACTTGTGAAAAACCCCAAAAGACATTTCTTAGACTGGAGCCAATGTTGGATGAGCCCTTGTCATTCTTATTATGATTGTAAGGCACACCTCAGCAAAAGCCATCAGAGACTTTGAGGAACAAAATTTATTACAGATTCTGGATGGTACAGGACATGCCTGAGGGTTACATGGCAAGATCACAGGTAGAAAGAATGGGATGGGGGGAAGCAAAGGCCTGGGATTTTGTCTTTATTAGGGTCGGGGGTGGTGTCCCTAAGGTTCCATGGGTTCCATTCTTTATTGGCAAATTTCAGGCAGAAGAGTTAGAAATTAGTGCATGGGAAGGGAAAGGCAGGGACACTCAAGTGGCCAGTTAGCTAGGTTACCCAGGAATCTCTAAAAGAGGAACTTCATGGGTGGGGCAGCCTGGTTCCTTATCCCATTGTTTTGCTTGTAGCTGCATCATAGGGTTGACAATACCTTTGATGGTGATGGATGTCTTTGAAATGGATGCCTTGGCAATCAAAGGCTTAATGTTAGGCAGTAATATTATAGTCAAAAAGTTAATGTCAGACATGTACAGTACAGAGAGTTTTCTTGAAATATAATTTAAAAAAATTTTTTAATGTTTTATTTATTTCTGAGAGAGAGAGACAGCATGAACAGGGGAGGGTCAGAGAGAGAGGGAGACACAGAATGCAAAACAGGCTCCAGACTCTGATCTAGCTGTCAGCACAAAGCCCGACGCGGGGCTCGAACCCATGAACCGTGAGATCATGACCTGAGCCGAAGTTGGATGCTTAACCGACTGAGCCACCCAGGCACCCCTTGAAATATAATTTTTAAGCATTCTCTTCACTTTGGATTGTTTGTTTGTTTTTTGAATTCCTATTATCTCTGTGTTAGATCTTTGCTTATTTTCAACGTCATTTTCTTTTTAATTCTTTTATTTTTCATTTAAAAAATTGTCCTCCTTTTCATTTTTTGACCTTTATTTATCCAGTCATCTGTCGATGCACTTGAATTGCTTTCACCTTTTGGTTATTGTGAATAATACTGCTATGATTTTGGGTATACAAATCTCTTTTTGATTCCCTGCTTTTTATTCTTTTGGGCATATACCCAGAAAAGGAATTGCTGGATCATAGGGTAATTCCATTTTAGTTTTTTTCAAACTTTTAAAATTTGTGATAAAATTTACAATTTTAACCATTTTAACTGGGCATTAAGTACATTCATGTTGTTATCCAACCAACACCACCATCTGTCTCCAAAGCTTTTTCATCTTCCCCAGTTGTAACAATATCCGTTAAACATTAACTCCCCATTAACCCCTGCAGTCCCTGGCGACCACTATTCTACTTTCTGTAACTATGAATCTGATTATTCTAGACACCTCGTATAAGTGGAATCATATAATATATGTCCTTTTGTGTCTGGCTTATTTCACTCAACATGTTTACAAGGTTCATCCATTTTGTAACATGGGCAAGAATATCCCTCCTTTTTAAGGTGAATAATATTCTATTATAGGTATATACCACATTTTTAAAATCCATTCCTCTGGTGAATAATATTCTATTATAGGTATATACCACATTTTTAAAATCCATTCCTCTGTTGATGGACTCTTGGGTTGTGTCTACCTTTTGGTTGTGAACACTGCTGCTTTTATTAAAATGAGTATACAAATATCTTTTTGAGTCCCTGATTTCATTATTTCTGGATATGTATCCAGAAATAGAATTGCTAGATCATATGGTAACAATTTAATTTTTTGAGAAATGTCCATCTACCACTTGCTAGTGGCTCTTACCAGCAAAGCACAAGGATTCTAATTTCTCCACAGCTTCACCAACACTTACTATTTCCTATTTTTTGTCATAATAATTACTTTAAAGGATGTAAGGCAGGATCTCATTGTGATTTTGAATTGCATTTCCCTAATGATTAGTGATGTTGAGCACCTTTTCATGTGTTTACTGACTATTTGCATAACTTTGGAGAAATATCAAGTCCTTGATTCATTATAAAAGTTTTTGTTGTTGAATTGTGAGGATTTATTTCTGTGCTGTCAATTCCATTCCAGTGGTCTGTATGTCTGTCTGTATGCCAATACCACACTACTTTGATTTCTGTTGCTTTATAGTAAGTTTTGAAATTAAGAAGTCTGAGAACTCTATTGCTATTCAAGATTGTTTTGGCTATTTAGGGTCCTCTGAAATTCCTTGTTAATTTTAGGATAGCTTTTTCTATTTCTGTAAAAAAAAATCTTTGGGATTTTGATAGGGAATATATTTTTCCGTCCTCTCACTTTCAACCTGTGCATGCCTTTAGATGTAAAGTGAACCTCTTTTAAACAGCATATATTAGAGTCATGTTTTCTATGCATTATGTCAATTTATGTCTTTTGATAGGGGAGTTTAGTTCATTTACATTTAAAGTAATTACTGACAGGGGATGGAATTACTGTTGCCATTTCATTTCTTTATGTCTTACAGCTTTTTGTCCCTCACTTCCTCTATTACTACCTTCCATTGTGCTTAGTTGTTTTTTTGGTTTTTGTTTTTTTTTTTTTTTGTAACGATGCATTTGATTCCTTTTCCTTTGTATATGTTCTATAAATAGTTTTTTTGGTAGTTACTATGGAGATTACACATAATTTCCTAAATTTATAACAAATTAATTTGAAATGATACCAACTTAACTTCAATCACACAAAATTCTCCTTACAGCTCCATTGCCCTTTGTTAGTGAAGTCACAAATCACATATTTATATGTTGTGTACCTGTTAATACAGATTTTTTAGGTATTTGTCTTTTAAATACCACTGAATAAAGTGGAGTTACAAATTAAAACTACAATATTGATTTGTCTATTGTCCATATATTTATTTTTATTATAGATATGTCTTCAAGTCAATATCTTTCAACTTGAACCATCCCTTGTAGGGCAGGTCTAGTAGTAATAAACTCCCTTAGTTTTTGTTTATCAAGGAACGTCTTATATTTTCCCTATTTTTTGTAGGACAGATTTGCCAAATACAGAATTCTTGGTTGACATTTTTTTCTTTCATAACTTTACATGTATTATTCCACTGCCTTCTGGCCTCTTATGTTTCTGCTGAAAAATCCACTGATAATCTTATTCAGGTTTCTTTGTATAAGACAAGTCAATTGTCTCTTGCGGCTTTCAAGATTCTCATTTTCTTTTTGTCTTTCAAGAGTTTGATTAAATGTCAGTGTCATTCTCTTTGAGTTTATCCTACTTAGAATTCTTTAAGTTTCTGGGATTTTTACACACATGACATTAAATTTTGAAAATTATTGACAATTTTTTCAAAAGATCTCTCAGCAACCTTCTTCCTCAGAGATGCATAATGTGTATACAGGGCTGCTTGATGTTGTCCTTTGGTCCCTCTGATTTTGCACAATTTTCTTCATTCTTTTTGCTTCTCAGACTTAATTCCAATGAACTATCTTCAATTTTGCTGATATGCTGTTCTACCTATTCAAGTCTACAATTAAACTCCTCTAGTGAATGTTTTCCGTTCAGTTGTTGTATTTTTCAGCTCCAGAATTTTTGCTTTGTTCTTTTTATAATTTTGAACCTTTTGTTGATATTCTTATATTCTCATATATTGAGCCCTCTTACACTGTTGGTGGGAATGCAAACTGGTATAGTCACTCTGGAAAAAAATTGGAGGTTCCTCAAAAAGTTAATAGAACTACCCCTAATACCCAGCAATTGCACTATTAGGTATTTACCCAAAGGATACAAAAACACTGATTTGAAGTGGTACATGTACCCCAATGTTTATAACAGCATTATCAACAATAGCCAAAGTATGGAAAGAGCCCAAGTGTCTTTTGATTGATGAATGGATAAAGACAATGTGTTAAATAGATACAATGGAATATTACCCAGCAATCAAAAAGAATGAAATCTAGCCATTTGCAAAGATCTGGATGGAGCAAGAGTGTATTATGCTAATAAAATGTCAGTCAAAGAAAGACAAATACAGTATAATTTCACTCATACATGGAAGATAAGCAAAACAGATAAACATATGAGAAGGCAAAAAAAAAAACACAAAAAAACGAGGGAAGCAAACCATAAGAGACTCTTAACAAATCACTGGGTTCTACTCCTGACCAAGACTACACTGTTATGTTAACTAACTTGAGAATAACAAATAAAATTAGAAAAGTGTCATTTTTATCACCAGTTTAATTGGACTAAGCACTGTTAATACATAACTCTAATTATTAAATTAGCATCTCTAAGACTTTAATTGAATAATGCTGATATAATAAACCTATTTTCTAATGGTTCTGTTAAAAAATCTTTTAAACTCATAATAAAGGTCTGATATGATATATTTAAAAATTCTAGTATCTATAGGTTATATTTAGCAGATTATAATAAAGCTCCAACAAAGTCAAAAAAAANAAATAAAAAAAAAAAACAAAAAAAAAAAAAAAAAAAAAAAAAAAAAAAGGGAAGCAAACCATAAGAGACTCTTAACTAAAGAGAACAAACTGAGGACTGACCAAGGGAGGCAGACAGGGAAGAGCTAACTGGGTGATGGATATTATGGAGGGCAGTTGTTATGATGAGCTCTGAGTGTTATATGTAAGTGATGAATCACTAAATTCTACTCCTGAAGCCAATATTATACTATATGTTAACTAACTAGAATTTAAATAAAAAATTGAAAGAAAAAAAAAAGTCAGCCTAACAAAGCCATGTACTTATTGATGTAGTTTATTTACATTTTGATGTAATTTCCTAATGTTGTTGTGGACCAGTAACAAATACCATGCCAACTCTTCTGCAAACCACACTCTAAGTAGCACTGTTTCAGAGCATTTTTAATTATTACCTTAGTTTGTCTTTCTATAAACTCTTTTCCCACGGTTGTAGAAGTAAAAAAGGAATGTGAGACAGGTAACACTGATTACTTTTAATAAGGGCCACTTTTTCCTCACAATAAAAGTCTGAAAAATATTTCATGTCACAGAGTCTTAGCTTTATTGTTTTTTAAATATAAAGTAAAAAATAGAACATACCTAAATCAGCTATCATGTAAGTTATTTTATCTTCTAAGAGTTAACAACTATAATAAGTTTTATTATAGAGGTATCAAAGGGTAAGATTAATACCTGTTATTAGAAGTTAACCATTATGTATGTATTTTACATAATATAATTTAACTCCTGATATATCAAACCCATATAAAACCTACATTGCAAGGGGCGCCTGGGTGGCTCAGTCGGTTAAGTGTCCGACTTCTGCTCAGGTCATGATCTCACGGATCGTGGCTTTGAGCCCTGCGTTGGGCTCTGTACTGACAGCTAGCTCAGAGCCTGGAGTCTGCTTCGGATTCTGTGTCTCCCTCTCTCTCTGACCATCCCCTGCTCACGCTGTCTCTCTCTCTCTTTCAGAAATAAATTAAAAAAATTAAAAAAAATTTTAAACCCTACATTGCAGTGGAATTTACATTTATGGCTTTAAAATAGATCTATAATAATAATTCTGGCTCTCTGTTGCACTTAAAATTAGTGAATGCCTTTTCTAGGCTAGACTGACTCAAGATACAATTCATCTCCCTAAAATGCCCTGAAATATAAAAGTGCACATCACTCTGTGTTCCATTTGAAATGTTCTTTTCTGAATTCTTTAAAGTGTTTAGCCTAAAACTGATTTGTATTAGAAATAAGCCTACTGGGATATTGGAACTACCAAATGACAAAAATCTNAAAAAATCAAATGATTTTTTTTTTTTTTCTTTGGATTTTAAAGCTTGTTTTACCTGCTATTATCTTTGTACAACTAATTTGAACAGGAGAGTGCTGTAATGGAAATTCAACAATACTTCAAAAAGTGGGATATGGATGACTTCCACTCTTTTTTGTTTCTTTTATTAAAAATCTGCTTTTACATTTAATAAGACTACCTTATTCCTAATTTTTTTATAGCTCATCAGTCTTACTGCATCAAAACATACATTTAATTGAATGCTGCATTCGCACAGAAAGTAAACTTAAAATGATCAAATAAAAGTTAATAAACCAGGCAGCCAAGAACATTACAGGTCTGTTACCGTTAATTTTACATAGCTCATCAGTGTTGTGGGGTAATACCCAAGGACATTAGGAGAATAGGAATGTGAAATCTATTTTATTCTGATAAATCTGATAATTTAACAAATGGTACTCTCTAGTGTGATAATTCATTCCTTTTTCTCAAAATCACCCAATATTGTGCCTTCTAAAACACCATCTTATACTGTAGTGAAATAAGTGCTGTCAAGAGAAGTGATTGCTTTTTGTGTTGCTGACTATCCAGATGAAGATGTCATTTCTCATTCTGTTTTCTCCTCACAATTTCTATTTTGTAATTCTGTTTACTACTTCTCGAGTGATTTATAGTTATTTCATGATTGGATAATTGTGTTGTGTTGTGTTTTGGTATTAATCTGTAAATTTCTTAATGTCAGCAATCCAGTCTTCAGTTGTTTAAGCCCATGAGTCCCTGCACATATGTTGTTCATTTCTCAGTTCTCTGGACTTAGTGGCTATCGGATATGGAATTTACATATAACCAGTCAACACTTGGTTATGTAAAGATATTTAGATTCTTCTCAGCAACAATATCATACATGTGTATGCATATGTATTGGTTTACATATTATTTATGTGTATGTGTTTACTGACAACCCTTCTCTATCCTCTCATAGTATAATAATTTTATCATATTTTCAAAGTACTTGATTGCTTTTTTATTTTGTTTGTTTTAGTTTTTATTCATTTAAATTCCAGTTAACAACAGTGTGATATTGGTTTCAGGTGTACAATTTAATGATTCAACACATACAACATCCAGTGCTTATCACAAGCATACTCCTTAATTCCCATTACCTGTTTAACCCATCTCCCCTCTGATAACCATCAATTCTCTATAGTTAAGAGGCTTTCTAAGTTTTCCTCTTTTTCCCCCCCATGATCATTTGTTTTGTTTCTAAATTCTACATGTGAGTGAAATCATATGGTGTCTTTCTCTGACTAACTTATTTTGCTTAGCTTAATACACTCTAGCTCTATCCATGTCTTTGCAAATGGCAAGATTTCATTCTTTTCAATGGCTAGTATTCCATTGTGTGTATATATACACACCAGATTTTCTTTATCCATTCACCAGTAGATAGACATTTGGGCTCTTTTCATAGTTTGGCTATTATTTTGCTATTATATATAGCATCCATCTCTCTATTTATCTACCTACCTACCTATCTACCTATCTAACATCTTTGTTGATCTATCTATTGATAGATGCGTGGGTTGCTTCTATATCTTGGTTATTGTAAATAATTCTGCAATACGTATAGAGGTGCAATTATCTTTCTGAACCATTCAGAGGGGTTTTTGATAAACATCCAATAGTGGAATTACTGGATTGTATGGTATTTCCATTTTTAACTTTTTGAGGAATCTCCATACTGTTCCCCCACATGGCTGCACCAGTTTGCATTCCCACCAGCAGTGCATGATGGTTCTTTTTTCTCTACATCCTTAACAACATTTGTTATTTCTTGTGTTTTTGATTCTAGCCATTCTGACAGGTGTAAGGTGATATATCATTGTGGTTTTAATTCATATTTCTCTGATGGTGAGTGTTGCTGAGCATCTCTTCATGTGTCTGTTGGCCATCTGTATGTCTTCTTTGGAAAACTGTCTATTTAGGTCCTCTTTCCATTTTTAAATCACATTGTCTTTTTGGTGTTGAGTTGTGTAAGTTCTTTATATATTTCGAGTGTTAACCCCTTATCAGATACATCATTTACACATATATTCTCCCATTCAGTAGGTTTCTTTTTCATTTTGTTGATGATTTCCTTCACTGTACAAAATCCTTATTTTGGTGTAGTTCCAGTAGTTTATATTTGCTTTTGTTTCCCTGGCTTGAAGAGACATAGCTAGAGAAGTGTTGCTAAGACTGATGTTTCTTATTAACTAATTAAGAAATTACTGCCTATGTTTCTTTTAGGAGATTTATACTTTTGTGTTTCAGATCTAAGTCTTTAATCCATTTTGAGTTAATTTCATATGTGTGTGTGGTGTAAGAAAGTGGTCCAGTTCCATTCTTTTGCATGAAGCTGTCCAGTTTTCCCAGCACCATTTATTGAAGAGACTGTCTTTTCTACATTGTATATTCTTGCCATTTTTGCTGTAGATAGACCATATAAATACAGGCATATTTCTGGCCTCTCTATGCTGTTCCATTTATTTATATGTCTATTTTTGTGCCAGTACCATACTGTTTTGATGACTATAGCTTTGTAGTATATCTTGAGATCTGCAATTGTGATACCTCTAGTTTTTCTCTTTCTCAAGATGGCTTTGACTATTGGGGTCTTTTTTGTGGTTCCACATAAGTTTTAGGATTATTTGTTCCAGTTCCATTTAAAAATGCTATTGGTATTTTGGTAGGGATTGTATTTAATGTGTAGATTTCTTTGGGTAATATGGGCATTTTAATAATATTAATTCTTCTGATCCATGAACATGGAATGTTTCCATTTACTTCATCAATTTCTTTCATCAGTGTTTTATAGCTTTCTGAGTAGAGGTCTCTTACCTCATTGGTTAGGTTTATTTTTAGGTGTTTTATTCTTTTGGTGCAATTGTAAATAGAATTTTCTTAATTTCTCTGGAACTTCACTATTAGTGTATAGAAACACAACCAATTTTTATGTATAAATTTTGTATCCATGAATTTACTGAATTTATTCTAATCATTTTTGGGTGGAGTCTTTAGGGTTTTCTATACATAGTATCACGTCATCTACAAATAGTGACAGTTCCTTACCAATTAGAATGCCTGTTATTTTTTCTGTCTGCTTGCTGTGGCTAGGACTCCCAGTACTATGTTGAATAAAACCAGTAAGAATGGACATCCATGCCTTGTTCCTAATCTTACAGGAAAAGCTTTGATTTCCACCATTGAGTATGCTGTTACTGTGGGTTTTTCATGTATGACCTTTATTATGCTGAGGTATATTCCCTCTAAACCCACTTTGTTGAGTCTGATCATGAATGGATGTCAGATTTTGTCAGTGTTTTTTCTGCGTCTATTCTGACGATCATGATTTTTATTCTTTGTTATTGTGGTATGTCACATTGATTGATATGCAAATATTGAACCATCCTTATATCCCTAGAATAAATCCCATTTGATCATGGCAAATGATCCTTTTAATTTATTGTTTACAATTGTGGTTTGTTAATATTTTGTTGAGGATGTTTACATCTATGTTCATCAGGGTTTTCTTTCTCTCTTTTTTTTGGTAGTGTCTTTGTTATCAGGGTAATGCTGGCCTTGTATAATGTATTTGGAAGCTTTCCTTCCTCTATTTTTTTGGATTAGTTTGAGAATAGATGTCAACTCTTCATTAATTGTTTGGTAGGATTCACCTGTCAATCCATGTGACCCTGACTTTTGGTTGTTGGGAGTTTTTTTATTACTAATTCAATTTTGTTACTTGTCTCCTCAGAGTTTCTTTTTCTTCCTACTTTAGGAAAGTTAGGTTTCTAGAAATTNCTTCAGTGGTGTTGGTTGTTACTTCTCTTTCATTTCTGATTTTATTTGGGTCATCTCTTTGTCTTGATGAGTCTGGCTAATTTTGTTTGTTTCAAAGAACCAGCTCTCAGTTTTTTTGATCTTTTCTATTTTTTTAGTCTCTATCTCATTTATTCCCACTCTGATCTTTATTATGTCCTTCTTTCTACTAACCTGGGGCTTTGTTCTTCTTTTTCTAGCCCCTTTAGATGTAAGGTTAGATTGCATACTTGAGACTTTTGTTTCTTGAGGTATACCTGCATTGCTATACATTTCCCTTTTAGAACTGTTTTCACTGTGTCTCAAAGAATTTGGACCACTGTGTTTTCATTTTCATTTGTCCTCATATATTTTTTAAAATTTCCTCTTTGATTTCTTGGTTGACCTAGTCATTGTTTAGTAGCATGTTATTTAACCTTCATGTACCTGTGTTCTTTCTAGATTTTTCTTATAATTGATTTTGAGTTTAATACCATTGTGATCAGGAAAGATGCATATTTCATTCTTCTTAAACTTACTGAGACTTGTAACCCAACATATGGTCTATCCTGGATAATATTCCATGTGCATTTGAAAAGAATGTGTATTCTGTTGTTTTGGATGGAATGTTCTGTATATATCTGTAAAGTCCATTTAGTCTGTGTAATTTGATGACACTGTTTCCTTACTGGTTTTCTGCCTAGATGATCTATCCATTGATAGAAGTGGGGTGTTAAAGTTCCCTACTATTATTGTATTACTGTCAATTTTTCCCTTTATGTCTATTAATATTTGCTAAATGTACTTAGGTGCTCCAATATTGGATGCATAGATATTTACAATTGTTATAGCCTCTTCTTGGGTTGATCTCTTTATCATTGTTAATGGCCTTGTCTTTTGTTATAGTCTTTGTTTTAAAGTCTATTTTGTCTGATAAAAGTATTGCTCCCCTGGCTTTTTCCCCCTTCTATTTGCATGGAGTACTTTTTTCTATCCTTTCACTTTCAGTCTGTGTCTTTAATCTTAAGTGAGTCTCTTGCAGGCAGCAGACAGATAGATCTTGTTTTTTTATCCATTCCAGCACCCTGTAAGTTTTGATTAGAGCATTTAGACCATTTACATTTAAAGTGGTTATTGATAAGTATGTACTTAATGCCATTTTGTGAATTGTTTTCTGATTGGTTTTATACTTCTTGTAGTTCCTTCTCTTGCTCTCTTTGTGACTGATGCCTTTCTTCAGTGTTACAGTTGGCTTTCTTTCTCTGTATTTTTTGTGGCTCCATCACAGATTTTGAAGTTCATATATAACATCCTAAACATGTATATATGCATTGAGTTGATGGTTGTTTGAACACATTTTTTAAAAAATTTTTTTAATGTTTTATTTATTTCTAGGAGAGAGAGAGAGAGAGAGACAGCGTGAGCAGGGGAGGGTCAGAGACAGAGTCACAGACTCTGAAACAGGCTCCAGGCTCTGAGCTGGCAGTCAGCACAGAGCCCGATGCGGGGCTCGAACCCACGAACCGCGAGATCATGACCTGAGCGAAAGTCGGACGCTTAACCGACTAAGCCACTGGGCGCCCCTGAACACATTTTTTTAAACATACATTTTTAAACATATATTTAGGTATGTATGTATTTATGAAAGTATAGGGGAGGGGCAGAGAGAGAGAGTGAGAGAGAAAATCCTAAGCAGGCCTCGCTCTCTCAGCATGGAGCCCACTGTGGTTATCTCTGAACTGTGAGATCACGACCTGAGCCGAAACCAAGAGTTGGACACTTAACTGACTGGGCCAACTCATGTCCCATAAACTTTTTTATTCTGCCCCATCATGTTTTCTGTGTTGTCATATTTTACATATTTTTATTCAGAATTTTCTTTTAATCATGTCCTTTTCTTTCACATGTAAAGAAGCCCCTTTAACATTTCTTGTAAGGCTGGTTTAGCAGTGATAAAATTTTTTAAAAAATTTATTTTTGAGAAAGCACGAGTGCAAGTTGAAGAGGGGCAGAGAGAGAGAGCGAGCGAGCGAGCGAGCTAGAATCCCAAGCCGGCTGTGTTCAATGCCATGAACCATGGGATCATGACCTGATCCAAAATGCTTAACCAACTGAGTCACCCAGGCACTCCAATAGTGATAAAACTTTAACTTTTCATCTGGGAAACTTTTCTCCAGTTCTGAATGATAGTCTTACAGGTAGTCTTGGTTGCATGTTTTTTCCTTTCGGCACTTTGAATATATCATGGCACTCCCTTCTAGCCTACCAAGTTTCTGCTGAACTCTCTGTTTCTTGAACCTAGATGTATTTCCTTCCCCAGGTTAAGGAAACCTTACTCTTTTCCCCTTCTGGGATCTCGATAACGTGAATAATTGTTTGCTTGATGTTGTCCAAGATATCACTTAACCTATCCTCATTTAAAAAAATTCTTTTCTCTTGGGTTGCCTGAATGGCCCAGTCAGTTAAGTGTCCAAATCTTGATTTCGGCTCAGGTTATGATCTCACAGTTTGTAAGTTCAACCCCTGAACTGGGCTCTGTGCTGACAGCATGAAGCCTGCTTGGGATTCTCTCTCTCCCTCTCTCTATTCCTCCCCTACTTTGCTCTTTTTCAAAATAAATAACTTTTTAAAAAATCTTTTTTCTTTTGCTCTTCAGCTTGGTTGTTTCCTATTGCCCTTTCTTTAAGATCATTGATCCATTCTTCTGCATCTGTTAATCTACTGTTGATTCTTTTTAGTATTTTTTTTTTCAGTTATTATATGCTTCAACTGGTTCTTTTTATATTTTCTTTGTTCAAATTCACACAGAGCTCTTCTGCTCTCTCTAGTGCAGTGAGCATCTTTATGATCATTAAACTGTTTATGAGGCATATTGCTGATCTCCATTTAATTCTCTGAAGTTTTGTCTTGTTCTTTTATTTTAAACGTATATCTTGGTCTCCCCATTTTGTCAATTTTCTCTGTTTTTTTCTATGTAATAGGTGGAATAGCTACTTCTCTTAACTCAAAGGAATGGTGTATGTGGTCATCCCATGTAGACTGTGTGTACCTGGTGACTTTGGTTTGCTGGCTGAAGTAGTGGCTGGCATAAGCTGGAGGTGCTAGGTCTGTCCTTATGTGATGGCCAGAGCTGAAATGGCCATAGTCTGGGATGGTTTCTGGGAAGAAGGTACCTTGATGGGGCACAAGCTGGTGAATCTGTTGTGCTCTGTGCAGAGGGTGCCTGGTGGGGTAGCTGAAGCTAAGGTTGGGTGTGGGTTAGGGGGTCCTGGGGGCCCTCCACATAGGGTGTGCCCTGCAGGTGAGCTGTAGCTGAAGTAGGCATGAGCTGGCATGGTCCTGGGGCTCTTGGTGCAGAGGACACCCTGGCAGGACAGCTAAAACTGAGGTGGGTGTAGGCCGGGGTGTCCTGGGGTGCTCAGTGTGGCAGTTGGAGCTGAGGCAGGGTGTGGGCCCGGGGGTCTCAAGGCACTCCACATGGGGGTGCCTTGAAGTGCTGGAACCAAGGTGTGCACAGGCCAGGGGTTCCTGGAGTACTGTGCCATGGGTACTCTAGCAAGTCATCTGGAGCCAACGCAGTGCAGGTTTGGAGTGTTCTGGGGGTTCTCTGGGCCTGTGTCACCTTGCTGAGATGGCTAGAGCTACAGTGAGCCCTCACTAAGGGTGTCCTGGTGTGTGCTCCATCTTGGCTCCAGCTGGGGCTGCCTTGGTGGGAAGTCTGGGGCTGGTGTGGGCTAGAGGCTTAGGTCTCATTAAGGTGGAAGGCCTCCTTAGCATGCCCAGATCCTGCTCCCATCCATGCTATCAAAATAGAGGGCGAACATAAACCATGGCACTTGCCAGTCCCTCCAACCTAGAGAGAGTTCTAGCAGCTCTCCTACCCTTTGGCAGGGCTAGTTGCTCTTTTAAATAGTTAATTATTTTGTGAAGCAGCATGTGTACAAGCAGGGGAAAGGGAGAGAGAATCCCAAACAGGCTCTGCGCTGTCAGTGCAGAGCTTGACCAGGGGCTCAATCTCATGAACTGCAAGATTGTGACCTGAGCCAAAATGAAGAGTCAGCTGCTTAACTTAAACCTTGGTTTTGTTTTTGGGTTTTTTTTTTTTTTTTTTCTGTGTCCCAGGGCATCCAGGGTTGGTATGTAGCCCTTATTTTAATGTTCACTGTAAGCAAAATTTGCAATGACCACTGGACTCAAAGCTTTCTACTGGACTTTTTTCCTCCTTTTCTTTTGAAAAATGGTTGGTAATGTTGGCAACGTGGGAGGGTTCTGTAAGATCTAATACTGAAAAGAGTTTACTGGTCCCCATAGAGAGTCTAAGTTAAATATAACGAAGTAGTTTGTATGTCATTGCTTCTGAAATATATATTATTTCTATTTGCTAAAACACATAGCGTAATAAAGGTTAGTTTCCATTCATTGAACCCCCATTTTATTTCTATCCTTTTGCATTTAACAGGATTTTTAAAAAATCATCTTAAAAAAATCTAAATAGATTAAAGTGCTAAAGTTAATTTCCAATATTTCTTACTAAAATAGCTGTGGTGAAACAAAGGGTATTTGGGAGAAAGGAATTTCACAGTTGATTTTTCTTTTAATTGGTAAAAGTATTAATACCTTCTTACCCAAAGAACCAGGCTCTTCCTTATATCTTTAAATACTGCATAAGAAATGTAAAAAGTTAGTTTTAAGGGTCAATTAGTATACTTCACTGGGTTCATGGCTTTATATTATACCATATTTTTGAATAAAAAAAAGTCTTAAGTACCATTATTATAGTAACCTTATAACCACAGTGAGGTTGTAGAGCTTCTTTTGAAGGAAACATAGTTTGATTGATTGAATAGTTGAAAGTTCAGAGATCTGCCATAACAGTGTGACATTAAAGTGAATGAAAACCAAAGGGATAGCTCTAAGTCCTATGTATTAAAAAAAAAAAAAAAATCCCTAGAAATCACCTGTTGTCACTAGAACATGCGTTCACATTCAAATAAGAAAAAATACCACACAGAAAACAGAAGCATTTTTAAAAAAAGATTTAAGATCATAAATAGGTTATTATTGTCACAACACATTTCAGAATTGAAAAAAACAGACATTTTTGGCTTTAGAAAAAAAGATCTTTTTTTTTTTATCAATTCCCTCATCATTAAAAGGACTTGTACATTTTAAAATTTCCAGTCTCCTAAGGCACAATATTTATCAGAACGCCAATATCATCACCCCAGTATAGCAGGAATAAGAGGCAAGGTATTAGCACTACAAAAAACAGCAAATTTTATGGACTAAATCATTAGTCATTTAAGAAAAGGGAGAAATAGACTAATGATGATCATTTAAGAAGGCCCAGTGTTGTTACACAGGGCTTTGCAATAAAAAACCTTTTTAATCAAATTATTTTAACTCAAACAAATTTGATTCACCACAGAGGAGCTGTGAGCAAAGAATGGGATTGGTAAAATACAGTATACTTTCTTTAAAAAGATTTGGAAGGAAAAAAATAAACTTAGAATAGCATATGGAGGGGTGGGTAAACATCAAATGGAACCCAAATTAGAGGTCTAGTTTATTCCTAGTCTTTAGGCAGATCCAGAAAATAAGACTAGGTAAATGTAATACCTAGGTACAAACTATAAGGCTTCTGTTCTTTAATCACATGGCCCATTCTAGCCTAACCCCTACCAACTGAGATGTAGTGAAATACTATAATCAGATGCTCAAACTGTTTGTTTTTTCATCCAAGAAGTTCTTTAAGATATAATACAAATGTAAAAATTCCTTATTTTTAAACTTTACCTTGCTTTATCCTCTGTGATACCAACTGAGCTTTAAAGGTTTATATATACAATATGGTGATTTAGTGTTACTTTAAAAGGAAAAAAACCCACAAAGTTAGTGATTGTCCACAGATGAAACATGGGATGAGGTTCATGACTGAAATCAATCATGGAGTGTTAGTCAATTGTAAACTCCTGAAAGTTAAGACTGGGAACTGTGCATATCAGACACATTAGAGTATAGGAGGAGAGGAAGAGAAGCCTATTTGTCATTCCAATTCTGATAAGGTGCATGGTCTTCGAAATTCTTGTCCACGTTCATGGAGCCATTTATTAGATACTGTGAGAGAGAAAAAATACATCAATATTCTCCGCTATCTAAACAGTTTGATTCACTTGCTAGGTCTGTAACAAGGTTTCTACACAAGCTAAAAGGTAAAGACCAAAATAAGATGAAGGCAGATGGTACCTAGGCCTAGGCACACTTTTGAGATTCTACATATGTGCACTTCCTAAAGTTTCTGATATTTAATGTAAAGCTTGAAATGAAATGCAATTGGAATGAAGATGTAGGTACAGACAGAACATAGTATTTTGCAGGCAGGTAAAAACAATCTCTAATACAGAGACATTTTAAAGATGAACACAAAGCCTCCACCCTACAGGAACAATTCTACAATCAACCACTAGTAGTATGTGTTCATGAAGTTTCCTTGATGCCAACATACTGCTTTTTAATGTAACTCAAACAGAATTTTCTCATCCTCCTTTATCATAGAACCCAATCAATGGCATCAACATGTACAAAGTAAATTAGGACCCATACATTACTTTTTCTCAACTCCTGTATCCCATCTATCATTCATCAAAACCTGTCACTTTTCCTTATATATCTCTTCAGTCTCTCTACTCTGCAATCCTTTTGCTGCTGCCATAGTCCAGGTTTTCATCATCACCCACATAGACAATGAAAAGAAGCCTTCTAAACTGATCTCTTCTCCACTAGCCTCATCCTAGTCGAGTGATTCTCAAACATTATAATCTTCAAAGGAGACTTTTAAAATGCTAACAATCAGGGGTCACTCTTTAGTCCTGCTGCAATGTCTGATATAGTAGCTACCAGACACATGTGACTACTAAGTACCTGAAATGTGGCTAGTGACACATTATGTATAAAAATAACTTCACCTGCTTCTATTTCTTTTTAATGTGGCCAGTCATAAACTACCATGACCCTGAGCACCTCTCTAGCCTCACACTAGTCCTGGCCCTGGTCCCTAATACGCCTGGAAAACATACTGCTCTATCTTCAAGAGCAAATTTTAAAATTAAGCTTTAAAGAAGCCAACTCCCAACTATAAGGAGTCATCATCTTCTGTATACATCTCTATATTAATGTGTATTACATTTTGATTTATCCATTAGTATATCTCAGACAACTGTACACTCCTTGAGGGAGAGACACTGTCTTACTCAACTCTGAGTCAAGAAGTGGGACTAGTATTAAAATCTGTCATCAGAATGCTGATCTATTGAAAGTAAATTTATATTAAAATCAAAAACTTGCTTGGTTGAATCCCTTTCAATGTTACGAGTTTCGTCATCTTTTTAAGATACAGACTATGCTAATTTCAAAATATGAGACAAAAGTCAGAAGAGACTATAGGAAATATTTACCCCATTTGTTTCCAACTAGCACTGGACAGGCCGCATGCCGTGTACTGTAATCTCCTTCTCCACTGGCAAACAGATTATACCAGAAAACAGCAGTTCCCTGTGGAGAATAATACAAATATATCTCCAAATAAGATATAGGTTATCACTTTAAAAAAAAAATCTTTTTAAATTTTTTTAACGTTTATTTATTTTTGAGGCAGAGAGAGAGGGAGACACAGAATCTGAAACAGGCGCCAGACTCTGAGCTGTCAGCACACAGCCCGATGTGGGGCTCGAACCCATGGACAGTGAGATCATGACCTGAGCCGAAGTCAGACGCTTAACCGACTGAGCCACCCAGGCACCCCAGGTTATCACTTTTTATAGTAGTTAAATTTTCCTCTGTTCCTGCGGAAGTATTCCTCCATGGCAGCATTATATCTTCTCTATTAAAATTCTGAAAATATGATTAAATCATTTACAAAATTTTGGTGATCCCATGAAAATGTTAATACTACAATGCTGCCTGACAAAGGGAATTTGGCAAAAGAAAAGTAACAAATCTTACAATAGCAAGATGGAGGGATAATCATCATAGAGAACGCATTTTAGAAATGCAAACTTTTGAGTACTAATCCTTGGTTGTTCATTACTTCTAGGTAATCATAGTAAACTGTGCCATAAAAATATTAAAAATTTTACCCAGTATATGTAAGGACTATGTTATCTCTATCTTTAAAAATATCCTTCATTAATTAGACCATGAAACAAAGGTGCATCTCTTCCTCAGGGAAAAAATAAAGAGACCCAAAAAATTAAAATAACAAATGAACCAAGTTTACCTTTTTGGGCCAAACACTAGCTCCTACTTCAGGAAAGACAGTGGCTCCTCCTGCTGACACATCACTCATCTAGAAGAATTCCAGACAGTATTATGAGAAGCACTGGTATAATATAGTTAAATATGCCATTGAGGAAGACATGATACTGTACAGAATATGAGAACATCTGGACTTCTATTTACATAAATAGGTTTGTGCATGCTACTCAGATTTTTAACTTTTAAGTTTATTTATTTAATTGAGACAGACAGAAACAGTGCAAGAGAGGAAGAGGGAGAACAGGCTCCATCCACACTGTCAGTGCTCAGTCCGATGTGGGGTTTGAACCCACACAACAGTGAGATCACTGACCTGAGCAGAAACCAAGAGTTGGATGGTCAACCGACTGAGCCACCCAGGTACCCCCATGCTACTCAGTTTTTAAACAAAAAAAGATGCTGTTTATGGAGTCCTGCATGGCTCAGTCGGTTAAGTGTACGACTTTAGCTCAGGTCATGATCTCGTAGTTTATGGGTTAAGGCTCTGTGCTGACAGCTCAGAGCCTGAAGCCTGCTTAGGATTCTGTGACTCCCTCTCCCTCTGCCCCTCCCTGGTCACGTTCTGTCTCTCTCAAATATAAACATTGAAAAAAGTTAAAAAACACTGTTTAGGTTTATATACTTCTGTAAAAAAAAATAAAAGGCAAAGAAATGATGAAGTCAGGAAGGGAGATAGAGAAGGATATCTTTTATAGCTACTTCTTTTATAGCTAGAGGTAAAAAAGATGATAAAAAGATTATTTAAAATCAATAAATCAAGTAATACAGGAGTATAATTGTGTATTTATTGCGCTAAAATATTCCATGGGGGCAGGAATTTTCATCCATTTTGTTCATTGCTCAGCCTTAATGTCTACAGAATTTATAGCAGGTGCTCCTCCTGGGTATTTACTCAAAGAAAATGAAACCACTAATTCAAAAGGGCATAGGTACCCTTATGTTTATTGCAGCATTATTTACAACAGCCAAATTATAGAAACAGAGCAGCATCTATTGATAGATGAAAGGATAAAGAAGATGGTCTATATATACAATGGAATATTATTCAGCCATAAAAAATGAAAGCTTGCCATTTGTAACAACATGGATGGATCTAGACAGCATTATGCTAAGCAAAATAAAGTCAGCCAAAGAAAGACAAATACTGTACGATTTCACTCATATGTGGAATTTAAGAAATAAAACAAAGGAACAAAATGGACAGACCAAGAAATAGACTTATAACTATAGAGAACAAACTGATGGTTTACCCATCCATCCCACCTTCCCCTCTGGTAAACAGGGTGATGGAGGGATTTGGGAGTGCACTTGTGATGAGCACCAGCTACTGTATGTAAGTGTTAAATAACTAAATTTTATAATTGAAACTAATATCACACTCTATGTTAACTATACAAGAATTAAAATTAAAAATTTTTAAATGTAACCTAGAATAAAAACACAAATCTTCCAAATTAAGGGATCACGTGGACAAAATGAGATAAAGGAAATACAGATCATACAGTGAAGTTTTTTTCAAAAGCAACATAAGTAGAATGCATAAACAACAAATATATCACAAAGCAAAATCCAACTGTACTATATCCAAGAGTCACATCTAAAACAAGAGACTTATAAACATTGAAACAAAAAAGATTTGCCAAGCAAATACTATACCAAAGAAAATAGTTTGATCTTAATATCAGACACAAAAATTTAAATCTAAATAAAAGCACTAAGTGAGATAAAGAAGGTATTTAACTATGATGAATATATCAGCTGGAGCAATGAGCTAACTTTGAAGAAATGAATAAGTTGTGGTAAATGGTCCATCTAGGAATAGTACTTAAATAATGGGGGTGGGAATAGGGGGAGATAATTACTGATCTAGTCAAAATGCTATACAATTTAAGAAAAATATAATAATCTAACATATCTAATGGTCAAATAATCTAATATTTATGGATATCGGACCAAATAATATAGCATCACTATTCATAACAGCAAACAAAATGTTTAATGTCTCTTAAATATCAGAAGAGATGACCAACCTCTCTAATAATAAAATTAAAACCACAATAACTGCCAATATAACAGGTGAAAAATGTTTGACAAACATATCACACTTAAAGGTGGGATATAAATTAGTACAATTATGTAGAGTTCACTTCTAGAAAGTATACAAGGTTTCACAGCATGAATTTTGTATATCACCTTCTCTCCTGGTTTTCCCTATGTAATAATTCTTGCTCATCTTTAACTTCCATTATATGTCTTAAATCCTTTTTTAAATCCTAAGTCCTTTTTATTATAGTATTTAAGACCTTTTTTAATGGTATCTTAAATCTTTTTAGAAACAGATAAAGTTGTAAGAAGAAAGGAGATTTATGAAGTAGGAAGGCAAAAAGGTAGATTGAACAGAGGGAAGGAGAGAAAGAGGAATGGAGGAAATAGGGTAAAAGACAAAGAGGGAAGGTAGCTAGCAGGAACAATGAAGAAAGAAAATGAGACTGAGCAGAGATACACAGATTTTGGTAGGGAGTAAAACAGCAAAAAGAGGTGCTATTTTCATATCATTCAAATGGGTGTGGAGGTGGAAAAAACAATGAAATAAGCAAAATTTAAGTCTAGGTAGTATCTTTTTAAGTTAACAAAGAGCACAACACTGTAGGAAATTATATTTTTCAAATATAGTATTTCCCAATATTTCCTGTCCTACATGTTCTGTTTATATGACACATTCTTAAGTGGTAGGGTCTATGTCTCCTCCCCTTGATCCTTGACAGATCTCTGTAATTGCCTTGATTAATAAAAGGCAGGAGAAGTGACATTATTTGACTTCTGAGGGTAGGTACTGAAAATGCCATGCATTTCAGCCTTGCTTTTGCAGAGATACTTGCTCTCGCAATCTAGTCACCATGCTGGGAGTAAGTCCACACCGCATGCAGGTACTCTGACCAAAGCCAGCCTCAACCTCAGCCTTCAAGATGACCCCAGTGCCAGTCATCATCAACTGACTACAGATGGAGCACAAGAACCAGGAGTGAAGCCCACTCAACCTTACAACCGTGAGAAAGAAAAATAGTTATTTTAATCCATTCAGTTTTGGGGTGATTTATTATGCAACAATAGATAACTGGAGCAAATACTATAACCGAAGTTTAATTTTTTCTACACATTTAAGTATATGAACAATTTTTAAGTTTATTTATTTTGGGAAAGAGAGAGTGTGCGTTCACACATGCAAGAGCAGAGGGAGAGGCACAGATTCCCAAGGAGGCACTGCACTGTCAGCGCAGAACTTAATGCGAGGCTCAAACTCACAAACTGTGAGTTCATGACCTGAGCAGAAATTAAGTCAGACACTTAACCGACTGAGTCACTCAGGTGCCCCAGTGTATAAACAATTTTAAAAATAAAGATCATACGGTTTTGAAACTTTACTAAAAGATATGAAAATGGTTACCCTTAATGGGGTAAAATGGAGCTTCCAAAGTGGTATAATGTGCTGTCTCTTGATCTGGCTGCTGCTTACACCAGATGTATTCACTTTGTGAAATTTTCATACTCCACAAAATATCTACTATGACTGTCTCCAAATAGACAGTTAAAAAATTAATATTACTAACTGTATTTATTTATTTTCAGAGAGAGAGAGAGAGAGAAGAGCACAAGTGGGGGAGGAAGAGAGAATCCCAAGCAGGCTCTGTACTGTCAGCACAGAGCCTGATGTTGGGCTCCAACTCACAAAGCGTGACATCATGACCTGAGCCCAAATCAAGAGTCAGATGCTCAACAGACTGAGCCACCCAGGCACCCTGAGACTATTATTAATATTAAAACCTGAATAAAAAAGTTAACATTACTATCTGAAGAAGTTACAAATGCAAAAACCCTCCATTTACTCAATTATAAAAACTTTAAATTAGGACGTTAAATAAGAGCTAAGGAAAACGAACATCTGAACATCGAAATAAATGTCATGTAATAAAATCCCAACTTAAAAATTTTAGCTATAACTTACATAGAACAGCCATGTAGCAATTCTATTTCCTGTCCCCAGCTCTTTGAAAGCATCTGGTTCATCTTTCTGTGAATAAAACACAACAAATTCAATGGTATAAAATTCAGGAATGCAAATTATCCAGTGGCACTAAACACCAGTAACTTGCTTAAGGGTATGCCAAAAAAAAAAAAAACCACACACACACAACCCAAAAAGATTCATTTATAATGTCTAGTGCACAATATACAGGAGGCACTCAAATACTTTTGGTTGTTGATTCAGCTTGTACAGTGAATACTGTTTTTTTATAAGACTATTGGGGGGAAGGGGAAACCCAGATTTATTAGCCTAAACCATGAAAATCAGTATCTACTATCCACAGATTATTAAATTAATGCCTATAGTTTTAGCTTCTAAAGGAAAAATAAAAGCCTCTTAGTTATATTCATGAACTCTATTCTCTGCAGGTAAAAAATTTACCTTGAAATTTAAATTGAACTCATGATCCATTCAAATGTTTACTGCTACTATGCTTGTCATTCTTTTGGACAGCCAGCACTTTAATCTAGCTGTACAGTTCACATCTGGCTATTTAAATCTAAATTAAAATACAAGACAGTCTCTTGGCAGTTATCCCAGAAAAATGAAAATGTATTTTTCACACATAAATTTATATACCTCTTTATTGGTAATAGCCCCAAACTGGAAACTACCTTACTGTGTCCTTCAAAGGACAAATGATTAACCAACTATGGTGCATCCATACTGTGAACTCCTACTGAGCAATAAAAAAGAACACATTACTGACATGTTCTTTAAAACTGCACCAACCTCAAAGGTATTATGCTGCTAGTGAAAGGAGATATATACTGCATATAACCTCTATATAACATTTCTGAAATGCCAATTACTGAGAAGAACAGATTAGCAGTTACCAGCAGTTAAGGGATAGGAAGCAGAGGGTTATGTGCAGCTACAGAGCAGGAATGTAAGGGAGTCTTGCAGTCATGGTGCAGTTATGCATCCTGATTGTGGTGGTACTTTCACAAAGCTACACATGTAATAAAACTGCACAGACACACACATACACACACAAATTAGTGCAAACAGAACTGGTGAAATACGAAATAGCTCTGTGGTTTGTGCCCATGCCTATTTCTTGGTTTTGATAGTGCACTATAGTGATATAAGAAGTTAACATTGGGGGAGGCTGAGGGAAGGGTTCATGGGACCTCCCTGTACATTTATCTGCAACTTCCTAGGAATCTGTAATTATTTCAAAATAAAAAACAAAAAAATTTAGTTGCACTAATGTCAGAGCTTGAACTGTATTCCTTTACATCTTTCAAGACTCTCAGACACTTTTCAATAATTGAAAACAAGGGAAAGACTAAAAATATATTCTTTGATGGCCTACATAGAGAAAGAGTACAATTCTGGGGTTTAAGCTAGTCAAGGGCCGTGACACAATATAGGCTGTGTTTTCCTTCAAAAAAATATACCCTTATTTTAGAAGTAGTAGATCAATAAGTTTATTAAAATGGCCAAGACAGTTCTTAGAATTCATGTAATTATGATAAGGCTTAATGAAGACTTGGCAATGTATAATTTATAGCTTAATGTGAAAAAAGTAAGGTTGATATTTAGTAATCTTAAGCAAGAGTAGCACTTAGTAAAGGACAGCTTTTTAGCAAACTGCTTTCATATTATTTATTCTCCAGTGTCTCTCTTCAACTGTTTTATATTTTTTATCTTCTTGTCTCTTAGGGTATTCTTATAATTTCTGTAAGAGCAGGCCTATGCTTTCAAACTCCCAGAAGAGGCTCTTATACACATTCCATGCCCACCTGGTTGATGAGAGGCAACTCTCCTTAAGGCTCTTGACTCAAAGCAGATAATTTTCAAGGCTATTCTTTCTCTGAGGGTATAATCCTTTTGGAGATTCAGGTTTTATGCACTGGTCTCAAGTTCAGTAGCCTGCAGTGGCAGGTCCTCTCACAGAGCTGTCAGTTCCCAAAGCTCTAGATTCCTGGAGGCAAAAGCCTTCAGCTTCTTTGCCCAGCCCCAATTTAACTCTAATTTTAATTTCTAGGTTTTCTTTGTTCATTTTGCCTTTGGGAATTTCTTTTACTTTCTTCCAATCTCAGCAATGCATTTAAAACTATCCTAAAATTTGTTTTAACATCTAGTTTTTTTTTTCTGCTAAAAATGTTTTATAGAATGTCTATTCTACCATGCTTCCACAAATTGCAAACAAGATATGAATTTTTACTACTAAAAGAACAGAATTAACATGTCATGCCTAAGCTTCAGTTAGGACTCCTACATTCTCTTTTATTTACTTACCCGTGCAAAATCAAAATGGGGTTCATACTGTCCTCCAACTCCATAATTTGCTACCTGAAGAAGAGGAAGAAAACATGCATTAAAAAAATCAAGATTACGATTCAAAAAAATCTGTAAGCCCTATTTGGGCCTCGTACAAGATATGGTTAGGTACTTTAGAGAAATGAGAAACAAAGCAGCTAAAATCAATGGAAGTTCCTAAGGAACCAAGGATAAAACCTAAGGATAGCTATCCTATATTTTAGACTTAGTTTAGATTTTAGACTTTAGACTTAGACATTAAAACTTAGTTAATGTTTTCCTTTAGCAAATATTTAAGGTACATGTTTTCCTCTAACTTAAACTAAAATTTGAATTAGAATTTTAAAATTAAAATGTTTAGAATAAAAATTTTATAGAATTGGAATTTTGAGATTTCTCATTAATTTTTACTACACACTTTCCTTTGAAATTTAAATCAAGACTCATGTTTTCCAAAGTCCAAAATCCTGGGAAACTCCCAATCAATTTTATAATATCTTCCTATAATTTCAACTGGTAATAACAATGTCCCAGTGAAAAGTAGCAATAGGAAGTAAGAAAATTGTCTCCCGGACTTCAAGCTGTATTACAAAGCTGTAATCACCAAGACAGTATGGTACTGGCACAAAAAAAGACACTCAGATGAATAGAACAGAATAGAGAACCCAGAGATGGACCCACACATATGGCCAACTACTCTTTGACAAAGCAGGAAAGAATATCCAATGGAATAAAGACAGTCTCTTCAGCAAGTGGTGCTGGGAAAACTGGACAGTGACATGCAGAAAAATTAACCTGGAACACTTTCTTACACCATCCACAAAAATAAACTCAGAATGGATGAAAGACCTAAATGTAAGACAGGAAGCCATCAAAATCCTCAAGGAGACAGCACATAAAAATCTCTTTGACCTTGGCCACAGCAACTTCTTACACAACACGTCTCTGGAGACAAGGGAAAGTAAAGCAACAAAAGGAACTATTGGGACCTCATCAAAATAAAACGCTTCTGCACAGCGAAGGAAACAATCAGCAAACCTCAAAGTCAACCAAAGGAATGGGAGAAAATATTTGCAAATGGCATATCAAATAAGAGGTTAGTATCCAAAATCTATAAAGAACTTAGCAAACTCAACACCCTCCCCCAAAAAAAGAATCCAGTGAAGAAATGGGCAGAAGACATGAATAGACACTTCTTCAAAGAAGACATCCAGATGGCCAACAGACATAAAAAAAAATGCTCAACATCACTCATCTTCATTGAAATACAAATCAAAACCACAATGAGATACCACCTCATTCCTTCAGAATGGCTAACATTAACAACTCAGGCTACAACAGATGTTGGCGAGGATGAAGAGAAGGAGGATCTCTTTTGCACTGCTGGTGGGAATGCAAACTGGTGTAGCCACTCTGGAAAATGATATGGAGGTTCCTCAAAAAAAAAAAAAAATTAAAAATAGAACTACCCTATGACCCAGCAATTGCACTACTAGGTATATATCAAAGGGATACAGGTGTACTGTTTCAAAGGTACACATGCACCCCAATGTTTATAGCAGCACTATCAACAATAGCCAAAGTATGGTAAGAGCCCAAATGTCCATTGATGGATGAATGGATAAAGAAGATGTGGTATACGTGTACAAACACACACACATGCACGCAATGAAGTATTACTCAGCAATCAAAAAGAATGAAATCTTGCCATTTACAACTATGTAGGTGGAACTAGAATGTATTATGCTAAACGAAATTAGAGAAAGACAAATATATGACTTCACTCATCTGAAGACTTTAATATACAAAACAGAGGAACATAAAGGAAGGGAAGAAAAAAATAATATAAAAAAATATAAAAACAGGGAGGACAAAACATAAGAGACTCTTAAATATGAAGAACAGAGGGTTGCTGGAAGGGTTGGGCTAAATGGGTAAGGGGCATTAAGGAATCTACTCCTGAAATCATTGCTGAAGTATATGCTAACTTGGATGTAAACTTAAAAAATGAATTTTTAAAAAAGTACCTGGTCTGAGTTTAAATTTTAGGTTTGTTAGTTACAATACATGTAACTTTGACTACAGTCTCAGTTTTCTTATTTATAAACTAAGGTGAATGATGCCTTCCTTAGCTCACTTCTTGTATCCCACTATGATGCAATAAAAGGAGAATGTAATTTAAAGAATACTGCCAACAAAATGAAAGAAGAACATAATTAAAAGAATGTTGCCACAGCAAAGTCCAAGTCCTATGTGAATTATATTACTCTGGATATTTTACTCCTTATATTGAAGACACATTGGGTTGGATCAGACTATTAAGTAGAACTGTATCACAGAGCCTGAAAGATTCTGTGAAAGTTAAGCAGAGGAGAATAAACACAGACCAGGGAAGAAAAAGATACATACAAGACCTTTTAATAATATAATGAATGCCAAGGAAGTGTAGATAACCATGAATAAATGGCAACTTAATTAAGCAAATTTAAATACAGGCAATCCTGCTTTTGCACAGTTCCAAAAGGCCCAAATATAATGGTTTAGCTACTGATTAACACCAGACTCCCAACAACATAGTTTAAATTTCAGTCACTAAAACAAACTGACTGTAACTGCATTAAGTACAAACATCACTGCTAGCACTTTAGTCCACATGTTACTATGTAAATAACAGCTGCACATCATGATTTACTATGTAAATAACCAATCATATCACTTCTTTCTAAGTCTATCAGTGGTTGGTCACTGCACATCTGTTAGTCAATTCATGCACAGACACCAAAGTATGTAGTTGTCTTGCCTCTTTATCTCCCAGTGAAAACTCATGTGATATTTTACAAAAATGGATCACTGGAAGAGGCAAGTGACTAAGCAGAGAAAAGGAGCAGAGAAAGGGAAAGTAATAATGCTGTAAGTAAAATTCAAATCAAACTTAAATAAAGATATAGAAAAAAATGACAAGGGGAATGCTTCTGCTTGTGCAGGTCAAGAAACTCTAGCTATGCGGTCAGAGGAACTTGGTGATGGCAAACTTACTGACATAAGGAAAGTGACTGTGATGGAAAAGATAAAGAAGTCTTGGAGGATGTGATGTTGGGGAAAAAAAAAAGTCTTCACAATAATAAAAAAAGAAAACCCTCAGGGATACTTAACATTGAAAGCACAAAGGATAAAATGTTGAAAACGGATCCAAACTTAGAAGTATGACAATTTGCAAAGGTAGAGAAAACACTCTCTGTATCATAAATTTCACAAGGAGGTTTTTTTTTTAATTTGAGAGAGAGAGAGAGAGAGAGAGAGAATGAGAATCAAGCAGGCTCCATGCTCAGCATAGAGTCTGATGTGGGCCTCGATTCCACAAACCTGGGATCATGACCTGAGCCAAAATCAAGAGCTGGATGCTCAACTGACAGCACCACTCAGGTACCCCAAATTTCACAAAAGAAGGAATGTTTAAACTATCCTTGATAACTGTTTGCAAAGATATACAGCACTTTAATATTCATAATAAAGATTACCAAGACAATTTAATAGGGAAGAATAGTTTTTAAATACATGATGCTGCGACAACTGGATATCCACATGAAAGGAATGAAGTGGACCTCTACCTCATACCATATACAAAAATTGACCCCAAATGGATCAAAGACCTGAATGTAACAGATAAAACTATAAAAATGTTAGAAAAAAACACAGTGTAAATTTTTGTGACCTTGCATTACGCAATGGTTTCTTAGATATCTAAAGCACAAGCAACCAGAGACTTCCAAGGAAGATGGCAGAATATGAGGATCCTAGGCTCACCTCATGCCATAGGCAGAGGTAAACATGTAAACAACTCAGAAAATGACCCAAAGACTCTCCACAGCTAAGTGTAGAGAAGGGGACACATGGAAGAGGGTAGGAAGGGCTGAGATGTGGTAGGGAGCCAAAAAGACTGTGAGACTGCCTGTGGGAGGGAGGGAAGCAGTGGAGCGGAGAGGGGAGAGGAGTAAATCTCCATATCAGGAACCTGCATGGGTGAGACGAATCCCTATAACATCTGTCTTTGAAAACCAAAGGGGCATGGATTCTCAAGTTCTTGTAATCAGTGGGCTTACCACCTGGAACTTTAAAAATTGGCAAGCTAAGTTCTGGGAGAGTCTGAGGGCAGAAGGAAACTGAATCTCCGCCCATAAAGAGACAGCTGACATACAGCATAGAAAAGGCAGTTAAAGAAATGCCTGGGATGGGGGGTTGGGCGCCTGGGTGGTTTGGCTTAGGTCATGATCTGACAGTTCGTGTGTTCAAGCCCCTTGACAGGCTGTATGCTGACAGCTCAGAGCTGGAACCTGCTTTGGATTCTGTGTCTCCCTCTCTCTCTGCCCCTCCCCTGCTCGTGCTCTGTCTCTCAAAATTAAAGATGTTTAAAAATTTTTGAAAAATGCCTGGGTATACAGGAAAGAGACTTATTTACTAATCTCAGAGCTTGTGCTGGAGGGGCAAGGATTGGGGGGGTGGATTTCTCTAAGAGCCATTTCTTTCCCGTCTACCCCCCACCCCCAGCCTAGATACAGACACCTGTAGAAACCAGGGTAGCACAACACTCTCCTGCTAACAGTGAGAGCTCCACCCCACATTCTTCTGCAGACATGCCCCCTTCATCTGAAGTAGCTTCAGGTCCCCCTCCCACAGCACATCTGCATGGACCTTATTAACAGTGCCCCCCTGAGTCCTCCCCACCCACTGAGCTATTATACGGACCCACCCCTCCATTCCAGTCTGGGCAGTTTTCCCATGGTTTGCAAGCTCTCTCCCACAGCAAACCAGTGCATATCTTGCAGGCACCATGAACCCCAGCCTACTTTCTTTTGTGGACCTGACCCTCCAATACACCCTTGGCCAGATTCCATCCAAAGCAGTGCCACAAGCCCGGCAGTGTGCAAGTAGCCCTATCAGGGGCCTCTACCATTCCAAAGTGATTCCTGCCCCAGGAAGAGATGAAGATAAACACACACACCAGTTTGACAATGGCCCAGCAGTGTGCTGGGGGTAGACATCAATCTGATTGCAGGCCCTTCCCACCAACAAAAGCTTCTCCAGGCACAACAGAAGGAAGGCACCCTGCAGTTCAGTGCTACTCCATCTCTGGCACACGTCTGGTCTGACTCATCTCAAGCCCAAGGTGGCCCCAGACTAGACCACTAACAACACAGAGACCAAAACCTGCCCACAACAGGCAGACAGCACCATTGCAGACAACTGGACTGAAGGCAATGTGGCTCAGCCACAATAGTAGGGCACATGCAACACACACAGAAGACATCCCTGAAGCATTAAGTTCTGGTAAACATGGGACAGTGCACTGCAGGGTATTAAAGGACCTCTTTTTCATAAAGCCACTGTTTTCAAGAGTGGGAGACATAGCTGACTTAACTAACACATAGAAAACAGAGAGTTAGACAAAATAAGGAGACAGAGGAATATGTCCCAAATGAAAGAACAGGACAAAATCACAAGAGACCTATGCAAAACAGAGATAAATAATACCCTTGATAAAGAATTTAAAGTAATAGTCATAGGAGCACCTGGGTGGCTCAGTCAGTTAAGTGTCTGACTTTGGTTCAGGTCATGATTTCACAGTTTGTGGGTTCAAGCCCTGCATCAGACTCAGCACTGAAAATGACAGCCTGCTTGGAATTCTCTCTTCCTTTTTCTCTGCCCCTCCCTGCTCACACACTCTCCCTCTCAAAGTAAATAAACAAGCTTTAAAAAAATAAGTAAAGTAAGTCATAAAGATACTCACTAGACTTGAGAACAAAATGAAGGATCTTAGACCCTCAACACAGAAAACATAAAAAAAGAACCAATCAGATATGAACAACTCAATAACTAAAGTTAAAAATACACTAGAAGGAAATAAATAGTAGACTAGGGGAAGCAGAAGAATAGATCAGTAACCTGGAGGACATAGTAATGGAAAGCAATCAAGCTGACCAGGAAAAATAAAAAAGATAATAAATAAATGAAAACAGACTAAGGGAACTCAGCAACACCATCAAATGTAGTAACATTTGCATTATATGAATTCCAGAAGGAAAAGAAAGGAGGAAACAGAATATTTATTTGAAAGAATAATAGCTGAAAACTTCTCAATTCTAAGGAAGGAAACAGAAATTCATTCCAGGTGGCACAGAGAGCCCCCAACAAAATCAACAATGAGGTCCACACCAAGACATGTAGTAATTAAAATGGAAAGCAGTGATAAACAGAGAATTTTAAAAGCAGCAAGAGAAAACAGTTACATAGAAGGAAAATCCCAAAAGGCTACCAACAGATTTTTCAGCAGAAACTTTGCAGAGAGGAGG
The DNA here is from genome assembly GCF_008692635.1 of Crocuta crocuta. Classification (NCBI taxonomy): domain Eukaryota; kingdom Metazoa; phylum Chordata; class Mammalia; order Carnivora; family Hyaenidae; genus Crocuta; species Crocuta crocuta. The sequence continues at coordinate 3,224,532 of NW_027532406.1, read as the reverse complement.
GAATGGCAGGATATATTCAAAGNCAGCCAAGATATTCTATCCAGCAAAGCTATCATTCAGAAAAGAAGAGATAGTTTCCAGACAACTGAAGTTAAAGGAATTCATGATCACTAAAATAGCCCTACAAGAAATGTTAAAGAGGACTCTGAGTGGATATGAAAGAACATTAGGAGAATTATGAAGAGTAGGAAGCATAAAAGCAATAAAATTAAGCCTGTCTATAAAAATCAGTCAAGGGGCACCTGGGTGGCTCAGTCAGTTAAGCGTTTGACTTCGGTTCAGGTTATGATCTCATGGCTCATGGGTTCAAGCCCTGTGTTGGGCTCTCTACTGACACCTCAGAGCCTGGAGCCTGCTTTTGATTCTGTGTCTCCCTCTCTCTCTGTCCCTACCCCACTCACCGTCTGTCTCTCTCAAAAATAAACATTAAAAAAAATTTTTTTTTTAATCAGTCAAGAGTTTCACAAAACAAAGGATGTACAGTATCACACCATGTATCTAAAATGTGGCAGGGGGAAAGGAGTAAAAATTTAATGCTTTTAGAATGGATTCAAACTTGGGGCACGTGGGTGGCTCAGTTGGTTAAGAGTCCAACTCTTGATTTCAGCTTAGGTCATGATCTCAAGGTTCGTTAAGTTCAAGCCACGCATTAGGTTCCATGCTGACAGTGTGATGTCTGCTTGAGCTTCTCTTTCACTCTCTCCCTTTCTCAAAATAAAAAAAACTTAAAAAAAATTTTAAGTGGCATCTTGGTGGCTCAGTCCATTGAACATCTGACTAGTGATTTCAGTTCAGGTCATGGTGTCATGGTTTGTGGGTTCGAGTCTCACATCAGGCTCTGTGCTGGTGGCATGAAGCCTGCTTCAGATTCTCTCTCCCTCTTTCTTTTCCCCTCCTTTGCTCATTCCCTCTCTCAAAAATAAAATTTTTTAAATTAAAAAAACTTTTTTAAATGTGTTTTATTTAAGTTTTTTAAAAAATGTTTTATTATTTCTGAGAGACAGACAGACAGACAGACAGACAGTGTGAGCAGGGGAGGGTCAGAGAGAGAGGCAGACAGACTCTGAAACAGGCTCCAGGCTCTGAGCTGGCTGTCAGCACAGAGCCCAATGCAGGGCCCGAACCCATGAACCGTGAGATCACGACTTAAGCCGAAGTTGGATGCCCTACTGACTGAGCCACCCCAAGCACCCCTAAAAATGTGTTTTAAAAAGAATAGATTCAAACTTCACAAACTTCATCTACTTAAAAAGGCGGCTGTATGCATATGATGTTAAAGAGAAAGGAATCCATGAGAGACAAGAAGAATTATAATGGCAACCATAAAACAAGTAACAAAAATACATACCTTTCAATTATTTTGAATGTAAGTGGACTTAATACTCCAATAAAAAAAAAAAACAGATGATGACAGAATGGCTAAAAAAAGCAAGACACATCTATATGCTGCCTACAAGAGACTCATTTCAGACCTAAGGACACATGCAGATTGAAAGTGAAGGGATGTAAAAGCACTGTTTTCAGATGGCATGACACTATACATAGAAAACCCTAAAGACTCCACCAAAAAACTAGTTGACCTGATAAATGAATTCAGTAAGGTCACAGGATACAAAATCAATATACAGAAAACCACTGCATGTCTGTACACTCAAAATGAAGTAGCATAAAAATTTACAAAACAGTCCCATTTACTATTTAACCAAAAATAATAAAATACCTAGGAAGAAACCTAAGGAGGTGAAAGACCTGTACTCAGATAACTATAGAACCCTGATGAAAGAAATTGAAGATGACTATGAAATACTGATGAAATACAGTGAAATGGAAAAATATTCCATGCTTATGAATTGAAAGAGCAAATATTGTTGAAATGTCCATACTACCCAAAGCAATCTACAGATTGAATGAATGCAATCCCTATCAAAATGCCAGCAGTATCTTTTTACAAAACTAGACTACTACCAAAATTTGTATAGAACCACAAAAGACCTCCAATAGCCAAAGCAATCTTGAAAAAGAACTAAGCTGGAGGTATCACAATTTCAGATATCAAGATGTACTACAAAGCTGCAGTCATCAAAACAGTATGGTATTGGCCCAGAAACAGACACATAAGTTAACAGAACAGAAAACCCAGATATAAACCCACAGTTATATAGTTAATTAATCTTTGACAAAAGAGGAAAGAATATGCAATAAGAAGAAGATGATCTCTTCAACAAATGGTGTTGGAAAAACTAGACAGCTACATGCAAAAGAATCAAACTGAACTACTTTCCTACACCATTCACAGATATAAACTCGAAATAGATTAAAGACCTAATGTGAAACCATGAAAATCCTAGCAGAGAGAACAGGCAGTAATTTCTCTGACATTAGTTGTAGCAACATTTTTCTAAACATGTCTCCTGTGGCAAGGGAAACAAAAGCAAAAATAAACTGTTGGTACTACATCAAAATAAAAAGTTTCTGCACAGCAAAGGAAACAATCAGCAAAACTAAAAGGCATCCGATGGTATAGAATAAGCTATTTGCAAATGACATATCAGATAAAGGGTTAGTATCCAAAATCTATAAAGAACATAGGAAACTCAGCACCCAAAAAACAAATAATCCAGTGAAGAAATGGGCCGAAGACATGAATAGACACTTCTCCAAAGGAGACATCCAGATGGCCAAGAGACACATGAAAAAATGTTCATCATTACTCATCATCAAAACTACAGTGAGATACTGCCTCACACCTGTCAGAATGGCTAACATTAACAACTCAGGCAACAACAGATATTGGGGAGGATACAAAGAAAGAGGATCTCTTTTGCACGGCGGGTGGGAATGCAAACTGGTGTAGCCACTCTGGAAAACAATATGGAGGTTCCTCAAAAAATTAAAAATAGAACTACCCTATGACTCAGCAATTACACTACTAAGTATGTATCCAAGGAATACGGGTGTGTTGTTTCAAAGGGACACATGCACCCCAATGTTTATAGCAGTGCTATTGACAATAGCCAAATATGGAAAGAGCCCAAATGTCCGTCATCTGATAGATGGATAAAGAAGTGGTATATATATATGTAAGTATGATATGAAGTATTACTCGGCAATCAACAAGAATGAAATCTTGGCATTTGCAACAATGTGGACGAAATTAGAGTGTATAATGCTAAGCGAAATAAGTCAGACAAATATTATATGACTTCACTGATATGTGGAATTTAAGATACAAAACAGATGAACATAAGGGAAGGGAAGCAAAAATAATAGAAAAAAACAGGGAGGAGGACAAAACATAAGAGACTCTTAAATACAGAGAACACACTGAGGGTTGCTGGAGGGGGGTTGTAGGTGTGGAGAAGGGCTAAATGGGTAAGGGACATTAAGGAAGACACTTGTTGGGATGAGCACTGGGGGGTTATACATAGGGGATGAATCACTGGAATCTACTCCTGAAATCATTATTGCACTATGTGCTAACTAACCTGATGTAATTTAAAAACAAAAAAACAGACAAGTATTTACAAGGATGTGAGGAAATTATAACTCTATACATTGCGAATGGAATTGTAAAATGTATGGCCATTTTGGAAAACAGGTTGGCAATTCCTCAAATATTAAACTAAAGTTATGACATGACTCAGCAATTCCATATATAGACTATACCCAAAAGAAATTTAAATGTTGGTATAAAAACTTGCACACAAATGTTCATAGCAGCACTAATCATTATAGCCAAAAAATACAAACAACCAAATATCCTTCAGCTGACAAATATATGAAGTGTGTTGGGGGGGAGGGGGGAGATGGGCATGGAGGAGGGCACTTGTGGGGATGAGCACTGGGTGTTATAGGGAAACGAACTTGACAATAAACTATTTGTAAAAAAATTAAAATAAAAAAAATAAAAGTAAAAGAATAAGGCATATTATGCGAATACTAAATAAAAAAAAAAATGAAGTGTGGTTATATCCAAAGAATGGAATATTATTCCGGCATGAAAAAGAATAAAGTACTGACATTATGTTAAGTGAAATAAGCCAGACCCAATAGGCCACATATTGTATTATCCAATTTATATGAAATTTCTAGATATGAAATATCTAGGCAAATTAACACACAGAAAGATTAGTGGTTGCCAGGGGCATTAGGGAGAGGGAATGAAGAGAAACTACTAAAACTCTTTGAAGTGATGAAAATGTTCTTGCAATTAGATAGTGGTGATGGTTGCATAACCATGTGCATATAATAAAACCAGGGCAAATTTTATGGTATGTTAATTATATCTCAATGAAAAAGAGAAAAAAATTCATTAAAAAAAAGAAGGAAAAAAAGAAGAACTACTCCTGGTCACCTGACAAGCTTAGGAATGAAAAAAAATTATAGTGTGCTTAATAAATATTGTTATATATTGTTCATTTCCCTATAAAGTTATACTTAACAGTAAGAGTTTTTAATGTTTTATGAAGAATTTTGGAGATCACAGATATTCATAATTTTTGCCATTGATTAAGATCACTTTGCATGGTCTCAGCTTGCATATTCACTTTTACGGTCCCAAACTATACTGCAATAACTGTACAGTGCCTGTACAGTGTCAGGAATCTCATCTGAAGCATCTTTTGAAAAAGTGTAAGGAAATAATGTGATAGCATATAGTTTAAGGATAATGTGATTACCTACCTGTAATTCCTCTGCTGTGGAAACATCTAGTCCTGTTAGATCTTGTATTCTCATATTAATCCGAGATACCACAGGGTTTTCATAGCCAGAGAGCCAGGCACTAACAAGAAGAAGAAAACATTAGTTTTACTTATGTTTCAATAAGTAAAGACTAATAGCCCTCATTTTAAAAGCCATAATGTATGGGATAATAAGCCTTTACCTATAGGCATGTAGTTGGCTTGTTTGATACGATTTTTACTAAAGAATGTTGTAATTTTTTTTAAATGCTACATTTTAAGAATGTGTGGGTGGCTCAGTCAGTGAAGTATCCGACTCTCAGTTTTGGCTCAGGTCATGATCTCGTGGTTTGTGGGATCAAGTGCCATGTTGGGCTCTGCACTGACAGCATGGAGCCTGCTTGGGATTCTCTCTCCCCCACTTTCTGCCCCTACCCCACTCACAAGCACGCGTGTGCGCATGCTCTCTCTCACAAAATAAATAAACCTTAAAAATGCTACATTTTACAGTTAAAGTTTGGAAAAGAAAAAACTAATCTCATTTATTACAGAGTTTCTTTGAAGACAGCTGGATTAATATAAGAAGGCTATACAGAGTTTTAAAAAATTCTGTAAAAATACGTACCAAACTAAAAACAGTTTTTCTTTCTAGGTAAGGTATAGGAACTGACTGAGGTAGAGATCATAGGGTTTTTAGGCTGATATATATAATGTAAATATTTTACAAGAAAAAAATCATTTTTAAAAATTTATTTATTTTTGAGAGAGACACAGAGCGAGCAGGAGTGAGGCAGAAAAGAGAAGGAGAGAGAGGATCCCAAGCAGGTTCCACACTGTCAGTGCAGAGCCCTACACAGGGCTAAAACTCATGAACCATGAGATCATGACCTGAGCCAAAATCAAGAGTCACTTGCTTAACTGATTGAGTCACCCAGGCACCCCTCATTTTTTAATTCATTATATTACTTCATTATATTACTTGAAAAAATAACAGAAAGTTTTGGGGCAACTGTGTGGCTCAGTGGGTTAATTAAGCCTCTGACTTTGGTTGAGGACAGGATCTCACAGCTCATGGGTTCGAGCCCTGCACTGGGCTCTGTGCTTACAGCTCAGAGCCTGGAGCCTGCTCTGGATTCTGTGCCTCCCTCTCACACTCTGCCCCTCCCCTGCTCGTACTGTCTCTCTCTCTCTCTCAAAAATAAATAAATATTTAAAAAAAAATTTTTTAATGACAAGTTTTTAAAAGGCATCCAAACATACCCAGTAAGATGACTATAATAAACACAGATAGAGGGACAATAACAGGTGATGGTGAGAATATAAAGAAATCAAAACCCTCATACACTGCTGGTAGGAATGTAAAATGGTACAATCACTTTGGAAAAAAGTTTGGCAGTTCCTCAAATTGTTGCACATACAGTTACCACATGACCCAGCAATTCCACTTCCGGGTAAATATCCAAGAAAAATTAAAACATATAGGTTCATACAAAAACTTGTACATGAATATTCATAGCAGCATATTAATAATGGCCAAAAAAAGTGGAAATAATCCAAATATTCATCAACTGATGAGTGGATACATAAATGTGATCTATCCACATGATGGATTAGTTTGCCATGAAAAGGAATGAAGTACTGATACATGCCACAACATGGATAAACCTTGAAAACAGTATGGTAAGCAAGACACACAAAGCCACATACTATGATTCCATTTATATGAAATATCCAAATGGCAAATCAACACATACAAAAAGTGATTAGTGATTAGGTTAGTGGTTGTCAGGGAAGGGAGGAAATGAGGAGTGACTGCTAATTAAGTACAGGCTTTCTTTCTGAGGTGATGGAAATGTTCAGCCATTAGATAATGGTGATGGTTGCACAACTAAAAAAACTAAACCCCATTGAATTATACTTATTTAAAGGAGTGAATTTTATGGCATGGGAACTATAGCTAAATAAAAAAAGTACCCCCAAATTAAACTATCTCCTTTATATATGCTTTTTCCTGGTCTGTCAGCCTTTTTCTCTTACTTCTCTCATTAACCTCTCACTCCACATTTCATCATTTCATCAACATTCTTGCTAAATCCCTAAATTAAACTGGCAAAAATATTATCCTCAATGAATTTTTTTCTCTAAGCTTATCGCTGTGTCAATGAACCCTACTGGATAAAGTCCTGAAATAGGGCAAATATGTATTCACTAAAAATTCATGAACACCAACTTCAAATGAGCCCTTACTCTTCCTCCTTTTTTCTACTCCGAATCCCAACCCACCTCAGTTTCCCCCTTCTCTCAGTACATATCTCCTACTTCAGAGAAAAAAGAAACTATACAATCTACCTAGATTTGCATCTATCCTTGTTCCTTTTAGTTCATCTAGTTCCTTTCTTCCAGTTCCAAAGAGGAGATTGCTCCTTATTATAAGGCTAATCCTCTGCCTTAAATTCTATTATTTTCTGACATTTTAGGAAACATAATTCATTGATTAGACTTTTTCTCTTAGATAATCAATGTTCCTTCTCAACTATGAGAAACAGTTTGTCTTCCTTAGAAATCTTTTCCTAGGTTGAAGAAAACAAGTAATTTGCTGAATGATTCAATGAGGCTATAGGCTTTTCATCATTTCTTAACCCCACTTAGCCATGTCTCACTGCCACAGCTACATGCATGTCCACTTTCTCAGCAGCATTAGCCTCTACAGCAATGTGTCAAAAACAACTTGTTGACTGAGCATTCAATGCTACTTTCAGTAACTCTCACGCTCCACTTTCTGCCAAACCTTGGCATCAAAGTAACTATCAACAGGCTCAAGAATATCTTTCTCTGTAAAACGTACTAGTCATAGTTTCTATGTTTCTGTGCTCTCTGAAAAATATACACCTTCATTCTAGCTTCTCTCCATTTCCTAACTGCTGGAACTACATCTTCAAAGAATGCTGCTTTCATTCTCCCAGCTGTAAAATGTTGCCTTCTACATGAAGACATGCAGTTGCTTCAGTACCATGGTCTTTCCATCCAGAGACATCTGCCAGCACACATTATCTACCACAGCCAGGGTCATCTACTGCAGATCATCCACCCCATTCCCAGATGTTGCAGAGGTCAAAACTCCTTATCCTGATGGGAATCCTCTTCAGCTTGTTATCTCAAAAGACTGAGGTCCTGCTGGCACTCTTCAAGAAGGAATAAGTATTTTTATCTGCAGGTAACTCAACACTCTTTGACATAAGGAAATAAATGCTCTTCACAAAAGCAATCAAGCTTGTGGTACTTTTGATATATAACAGGACCACAGTGATTCTGGTGGGCACCTGCCAGATGCTACTATGGGAATCATCCTTGGTTGGGAGAGTGAAGGGTGGTGGCAGCTGAACCCCCAGAATCACTGATTTCGAAGCTAGCAACTGCCTGCAGCTAAAGCACATGAGGGGAAGGCTACCTCCATGTATCTGGAAGTAGAGAAGGAAGCTGCCTCTAATGTTTTTATAGTACCATATATCCTTACTTGGTAGAATTTATCACAGTAATTACATATTAATTTGTTGTTTGATTCAGATAAGATGTCTTCATTCAACTACTAGTCCTAAGTACATATAAACTGCCTGGTTTTGCTCACTACTATATCTGCAGAACCTATTACAGTGCCTGGCACATAGTAGATCTCAATAAATATTTGTTGAATGAATAAATGAATCCTGGAGACTTCTTAGAACTAATCCAAGACTTACTCAATTTTAACATAATTATTTGTCTGGTGATCTCTTACAGATCTATAGGGATTGGCTGAGTAGAATTCCTCAGTGTAGCAGGAATAGGAAGGATCCAAGAATTTTGTTATAAAGGGTACAGCTGATACATATATTAAGAACTTATTTCTGGGGCGCCTGGGTGGCTCAGTCGGTTAAGCGTCTGACTTTGGCTCAGGTCATGATCTCACACGGTTCGTGGGTTCGAGCCCCACGTTGGGCTCTGTGCTGACAGCCAGCTCAGAGCCTGGAGCCTGTTTCCAATTCTGTGTCTTCCTCTCTCTCTGACCCTCCCCTGCTCACGCTGTCTCTCTCTCTCTCAGAAATAAAAAAACATTAAAAAAATGTTTTAAAAAAGAACTTATTTCTCCCAGTTCTGACTGACTTCCTCGGAGAACTAGATAGTATTCTAGTATGTTGGCATAGCTATCTTTCTGGCTGGCAACAATTTGACAGCTTTTTGAACTTTATAAGCAACAAACTACTGACTTGATTTTTATAGATAACTGCAATACAAGATTGGTAAATATTCTATTAAAATTTCAAACTAGATGTGTCCTGATAATTGCTCCTATCCCATCCTATCACCCCAGAGAACTTGTCTCCTACTTCTGTTACCTTTGACTTCCTTCCCTGCTACCACAAGCATCTATTCTTACCTTTTCTCTTATATTCTGGTAGAAGTATTGTCCTTCAGCCTTACAGAGGCTGGATCTTTTATCTATGTTTTTGAACCTACCCTTTCTAACTCCCACAGGCCTCATTCTATCAATCACTGCCTCTCTTTTTATCTTTAATCTTTTCTTTGACAATGCTTACCCTTCAGCCTGAAGTCTCCTGCTACCAAGAAGACCTTCGCTTTTGTTATTCTAGCAAATTGCCATTCCAGTCTTTCACCTTACACTTTTAAAATTATAAAAGCAAGAAATGTTTGTTATATTCAACAAATAGTCTTGGGACACTGGATAACCACATGTGAAAGAAAGAAGTTGGACTCCCTACCTCCCTACCATATAAAAAAAAATAAACTCAAAAGGGATTAAAGGACTACATGTAAGAGCTAAAAATTATAAAACTCTTAGAAAAAAAAAGTGTAAATTTTTGTGACCTTATATTAGACATCAGAAGAACAAGTAACAACAGGGGCACGTGGGTGGCTCAGTCAGTTAAGCATCTGACTCTTGACTTCAGCTCAGGTCATGATCTCACAGTTGTGGGATCAAGCCCCACATCAGGCTCCATGCTGAGCGTGGAACCTGCTTAGGATTCTCTCTCTCCCTCTCTCTCTCTCCCCATCACTCCTCCCTCTCAAAAAAAAAAAAGTACAAGCAACAACAAAACAATAGATAAACTGGATATCATCAAAAGAAACTTTCTGTGCTTCATTTGACACCATCAATAAGGTGAAAAGATAACTTAGGGAATGGAAGAAAATTTCTGCAAATCAAAAGTCTGATAAGGACTTGAGTCTAAAATCTATAAATATTACCACTAAATTAAAGACAAATAACTCAATATAAAAATGCGCAACAGATCTGAATAGACAGTCTCCAAAGAAAATGTACAAATGGCCAATAAGCAAATAAAGAGATGCTCAACATTATTAGTCACTGGGAAATGCAAATTAAAACCACAATGAGACAGCACATCACACCCACTAGGATGGCTATAACCATCAAAGAGACAATAACAAGTGTTGATGAGGATGTGAAGAAACTGGAATGCCCCATACACTGCTAGTTGGATTGCAAAATGGTGCTGTCTCTTTGGAAGAGTTTGGCAGTTCCTCAAATGGTTAAATATAGAGATACCATATGACCTAGAAATTTCACTCTTAGGTATATATCCAAGGGAAATTTAAACTTATGTTCACATAAAAACTTGTACATGAATTTTCAGAGCAGCAATATTCATAATAGCCAAGAAGTAGAAACAACCCCAGTGTCTATCAACGGATGAATAAAACAGGTAAAATGTGGTATATTCATACAATGGGATATTGTTCAGCCAGGAAAAGGAATGAAATACAGACACATACATCAACATAAATGGATCTTACAAACATGGTAAGTGAAAGAAGCCAGATACAAAAGGCCGCACATTATACGATTTTATCTATATGAAATACCCAGAACAGGCACATCCATAAAAACAGAAAGTAGATTAGTGGTCACCTAGAACTGGGCTTAGAGGGGGTGAACTGACGATTGACTAGTTACTGCTAAGGAGTACAGAATTTCTCTTTTGGGTAATTAAAATGTTCTAAAATTGACTGTGGCAATGGAGGCACAACTCGCTGAATATACTAAAAGCCAGTGAATTGTACACTTTCAATGGATGAACTGTATGGTATGTATGTATCTCAATAAAGCTACTTAAAAAAATATTTGGGGAGCCTGAGTGGCTTAGTCAGTTAAGCATCCGACTTTGGCTCAGGTCCTGATCTCACAGCTCATGAGTTCCAGCCCTATGCCTGTGCTGACAACCCAGAGACTGGAGCCTGCTTCAGATTCTGTCTCCGTCTCTCTCTCTCTGCCCCTCCCCTGCTGATGCACTCTCTCTCTCTCAAATGTAAATAAACATTAAAAAAAAGAAATACTTATAAAAATTCCAAATAATACAAAAGTATATGAAGTCCCTTTCCCAGTCCCATTCCTTACAGGTAAACACTAATAACAAATAGCTGTATATCCTCTCAACATTTCCTCCTGTATGTAAACAAATGTACAGAGAGAATTTTTTAAAAAAATAGGAATCCACCAACCCTCCCATCTCCCATATCAATAAAATAATATATACTTTCCTCCCCTGAAAATACTTCTGACATCTTTCCAAGTCAGTACATAGAGCACCTCAGAAATAAATAAATAAATAAAATATATAGTAAAAAATATAACATAAAATTTACCATTTTAACCATTTTTAAGTGTATAATTCAGTAGTCTTAAATACATTCACAGAGTTGTGCAACCACCATCACGGTTTCCAGAACTTTCTCATCATCCCAAACTGAAACTCTGTAATCATTAAACAATAATTTGCCATTTCCCTCTCCTCTCAAGCCCTGGTAACCTCTAATCTTTTTGTCTGCATGAATTTTTCTATTCCAGGTACCTCCTGTAAGTGAAATCACATAATGTTTGTCCTTTTGTGTGTTATTTCACTTATATATTTTCACTTATTTATTCTCAAGATTCATCCATGTTGTTGCATGTATTAGAATTTCATTCCTTATTAAGGCTGAATAATATTCTATTATATGGACATACAACATTTATCTATTCATCCATGAATGAACACCTGGATTGCTTAAAACTTTTGGCTATTGTGAATAATGCTGTTATGAACATGGGTGTACAAGTATCTGTTTGAGTCCCTCCTTTCAATTCTTTTGGGTATATACCTAGCAGTGGAATTTTTGGATCATATCATAATCCTATGTTTAACTTTTTGAGGAAATACCAGACTCTTTTCCATAGTAACTATATCACTTTACACTCCTATTCCACAGTGCTTTTTAACTACTGCTTTTCTTTTTAAAATAAAACATCTTTACTTCCAAAATGACCATGAAGGCCTGTCAATAAAGCACTGGTTAAATAAGGTTATTTCTACTTTTTCTCTATTACAAACAATATTATAATGGAAATTTTTGTTTATCTTTGCATACTTGTGGGAATATCTCTGTAGGTTAAACTCCTAGACGTGGAACTGCAAGACGACTTTTATATTTTTATGATGTCAAATTGTTCTCCAAAAAAGTGATTTATACTCCTACTATATGTTTATGAGTGCCCATTTCAGAAAATCCTTGCCAGAATCAATCTTCTTAATTTTTGCTAAGCCTAAAAGGAAAATATTTTTAATTGTTTAGATTTTTTAAAAATTTAAATTGCACTTCTTGTTATACCATAAATGATCAGAACAGAAGGTCTGAGGCTTAGCAGTTAAAGTCATTAATGGCTGATTACAGGTTAAAAAAATAAACTGTTGGGGTACCTGAGTGTCTTAGTTGGTTCTGCGTCCAACCCTTGCTTTCAGCTCAGGTCACGATCTCATGGTTTTTTAATTCAAGCCCAATGGCAGGCTCTGTGCTGGCAGTGTGGAGCCTGCTTGGGATTCTCTCTCTGCCCCTCCCGCACACGCACTCTCTCTCTCAAATAAATACACTTATAAAACAATAAACTGTTATCTTAATTGTGGTTCTCTTATAGTCACTAGAGAGGAAAATAAATTCTACTTATGTATGTTACTTCACTTAATTTGACTTTCAAACCTCTCCAAAATATAATAGGCTTTTCTTTAGCTGGAGAACTCTATACATTTAAAACATTTTATTCATCTGGATCCCAACTGCTAATCTGTCTTCAGCAACATTATTATAGGCCTATCATGTACTCTTAAGAAATTAGCCCAGGAGCACCTGGGTAGCTCAGTCAGTTAAGCCTCTGACTTCGGCTCATGGTTCATGGGTTCGAGCCCCGCGTCGGGCTCTGTGCTTACAGCCAGCTCAGAGCCTGGAGCCTGCTTTGGATTCTGTATCTCCCTCTCTCTCTGACCTTCCCCTGTTCATGCTGTCTCTTTCTCTCTCTCAGAAATAAAACATTTTTTAAAATTTAATACTAAAAAAAAGTAATTAGCCCTGAATTTAGATTGTTGCAACACTGCTAGAAACTTCAGTAAAGACAATGATGATACTGTAATATATATTACCTGTCTGTTCCTTAGGATCTGGAAGTCTTTTCCTGCACTAAATTAAATCAACAGAAATCAAAGTTCTTTCTCCTAAGTACTCTGTTTTTCAACTGAGTTAGAACATAACTTACAGTATTTTCTATAACAGGATAGATCATTTGAAGAACACTTCTTTATCTTTTGTACAACTGTAATTGAAACTGTTGGGGCGCCTGGGTGGTTCAGTTGGTTAAGTGTCCAACTCCAGCTCAGGTCATGTCTCGCCGTTCATGGGTTCAAGCCCCACACTGGGATCTCTGCTGTCAGCACAGAACCTGCTTTGGATCCACTGTCTCCCTCTCTCTCTGCCCCTCCCCTGCTTTCTCTCTCAAAATAAACATTAAAAAAAGAAAATTTCAAATACAGTGTTTTTTCCATACAACACAATTTAGTGCCATGAGAAAACCCTATCTCTTTCTCCAGATAAATTTTATATGTGTCTCTTTCTTCCATGACTAATTAGATAATATAAACTATATTCCTTTTGGTCTTAATCATAGGAACCCAAGAGCTGAGGTGTATATTCAGAGTAATGTTTCAACAGTTTTTCCTTTCTAATGAATTTTTTTTAAGAAATGTTTGTTATTCCTTTTTTTTTTTTAATTTTTTTTAATGTTTTGTTTATTTCTGAGAGAGAGAGAGCGAGCGAGCGAGCAGGGGAGGTTCAGAGAGAGAGGGAGACACAGAATCCGAAGACAAGCTCCAGGCTCTGAGCTATCAGCACAGACCCCGACGCGGGGCTCGAACCCAAGAACCGTGAGATCATGACCTAAGCTGCAGTCGACACTTAACCGACTGAGCCACTCAGGTGCCCCGAAATGTTTGTTATTCTTCTAATATATGCTTTTTTTTACAGTGTCACTGGACTGCTCTATTTGAGTAAGGAGCAACATTCTAACACTGCATTATTGTATATATTTTTTAATTTTTTATGTTTATTTTTCAGAGACAGAGACAGAGCATGAGCAGAGAAGAAGCAGAGAGGGAGACACAGAATCTGAAACAGGCTCCAGGCTCTGTGCTGACAGCTCAGAGATCTGAGGGGCTTGAACCCACAGACCGCGAGATCATGACCTGAGCCTAAGTCAGACGCTTAACCGACTGAGCCACCCAGGCGCCCCAGCATTACGATCTTTCTAATACATTAATAAGGGCATCATGTTCAAGTAAATAGAAATAATCATTTCGGAAGTTTTGGAGAATGTTATAAAACTTCCAAAGGAAAATATAAAAGTAATATAATTTCAACACAGGTGAGAATTGACATTTTACAAATAGCTAATATAAAACCACTATGTGATTTTTTGCAAAGTCAAAAAATAACTCGGGACTCAAAGTGCCAGTTACAGAAGAATAATGAAAAGTTTTGCTCTTGGGGTGCCTGTGTGGCTCAGTTAAGCGGCTGACTTCAGTCCAGGTCATGATCTCCCAGTTCAAGAGTTCAACACCCTGCTTCGGATCCTCTCTCCCTCTCTCTTTCTGGCCCCTACCCCATTGGTGAATGTATGCTCTCTCTCTCAAAAATAAACATTAAAAAAATACTTGTCTTAAAAAAAAAGTTTTTCTCTCTGTAAGTGCTTGATGGTTAACAAAGAAAAGCGGATTAATCTAGACTGGGAATTTATCCCAGCCCTTGGGACAATTATGCAATATAGATCTGTCCATTTCAGTTATTTTAATCTGAGCTGAGTACCACTGTTCAACCCAAAAGAGAGCAATGCTGTTGTTAAAAGGGACTCCAATTTTTAAAACATCTGAAATTATTCAAAGATATTTGTATTTGCTTCTATAATATAATATTAACATATGATAATATGCTTTTATATTTATTCCTTATTTACACGGGTAAATTAAATCTCAACCATAAGAAGATGTGATTATTGTAGGAAATTTGTACTTCAGAGTAAGAAAATGAAAACTACTTCCAAAAATAACCCACCAGAATCAAAGAAGCTTTTTATACTACACTAGTTTATTTGCAAATCTCTTTATATTATTTTAACTTGACTTTATGAGCTCACATAACTAAACTGCCTTTTCAGTAACTCAATGTTTACCTTTCTAAAATGAAAATTCCATTTCTTTGATTTAGCCAAAATTATTAACATCTCCATTAACAAGCTGTGGTAAATTTTTAGTTCGGGATTTCTTTTCTTAATATCAAGAAGGGAAATATAGGAAAGGACAGAGATGCCTTACCAAAAGTTCAGAGATAGTCAATAAAGTAAATAAACAGTAAGTGATTTCCACAGATATTTTACTCAAATAAAATTCTATTTTCTAGGACGCTCGAACAGATTTTCCTTCCTCAGAAGATGATGCAATCACTTAGAAATTTCTCAAAATACAGATATTTGAAATTCCTTTCTGACCCATTCAAAATACAGATGTTCCCACAGCAAAAGGAACCACATTAGCTGACGTCAGTACACATAAATTCTTCTACTTTGCATCTGAGATGCCTTTTCAGAGGTATAATGTATGAAGGGAACATAAAATACTCATTTATTTTACTTGTAGGCATCTTCAAAATTCAGATTTTTACACTGATGGGTAGAAAAACGTCTCAACATGGCTAATAAATTCCTATAATAGGGGCGCCTGGGTGGCTCAGTCGGTTAAACGTCCAACTTCAGCTCATGTCATGATCTTGTGGTCCATGGGTTCGAGCCCCATGTCGAGTTCTGTGCTGACAGCTCAGAGCCTGGAGCCTGTTTTGGATTCTGTGTCTCCCTCTCTCTCTGGCCCTCCCCATCTCGTGCTGTCTCTCCGTGTCTCAAAAGTAAATAAACGTTAAAATTTTAATTTTAAAAATAAATAAAAATAAATTCCTAAAATAACAAAAACTTTTTGTTAAATATGAAATATATAAGATATTTTACGGAGCCAATTATTTAACAGTTAAGGCCTCTCTCTCAACGTATATATTTTATTTTTAAAACATAGGCTGAACAATCTTCCTTGAGTAAATATAAGTATCACTGTGCTGTGGAATTCTATTGTGACTAGGTTATTTTTTTAAATTTTTTAATGTTTTATTTATTTCTGAGAGAGAAAGAGAGACAGTGTGAGCAGGGTAGTGTCAGAGAGAGTGGGAGACACAGAATCTGAAACAGGCTCCAGGCTCTGAGCTAGCTGTCAGCACAGAACCCGACGCGGGGCTCGAACCCATGAGATCATGAACTGAGCCGAAGCTGGACGCTTAAATGACTGAGCCACCCAGGCGCCCCATGACTAGGTTATTTTGAACACAAACACACTCTGCACACTTTGCTAGGATTAGGTGAATTTATTCTGCTGTTAGTCTTCTAATACTTCTAATGCTGCTAGCTAAATGTCTTCTATTGCTATGTATAATATAAAGTATGGTTGTGTCTTTCTAAAAAATGCCATAAAATTACTTCTCAGAGTGATAAAATTAGAATATTAAAAACTATGCTCAAAATGTCTAGAAATATTTAGTTTTAAGGAGAAAAAGTTTATAAATCACCTTTCCAAGAATAATTTATTTCGTCTTACTGGTAAGGGTCCAGTGACTCTGTGGGTTGGCTATTTCTTCAAAAGGTCCATTGTATATATAAAAAAAAATTCCAAAAAGGACTTCCAAAGAACTAAATTCATGAAAATTTTATTTTATGTGCTTCCTAAAAGCATCCAAGTCTGGAGAATTTAAATAGAACCCTTATAACAGTAAAAATGCCTCAAATCATGATATAAAAATAATCTTTGATAAAACATATATTTTAAAAAATAAGCAACTATAATAAGTTTTCTTTTACCCCCACAATTGAAGGGTTTATTTTTTAACACATGAATAATATTCTGTAATAGAATGGAAAATTAGCTGAAGTTTTACTTGAAATTTAGAGTTAATTACAATGTGAAGAAGCATTATAAATCATGTATCAAAACATTATCCAAATTTCTGCAAATCCTTACCATCTATTCATCTTCCTGAAATCAAAATCATATCACAGAGATTAAATTTTCTTCATGTCTTCTAATTGGGGCAAGGAGGCAGGTAGTATAGGGCAGAGAGTTAGGAAACCGGTAAATGTGTGTGAGGATGTTGAAGATTATTGCCATTCAAAGGACATAGAGCTTTGCCCAAAAAGAGTAGGGAAACAATGCATTCTGTACAGCTTTCATAGTACCTTTGCTATGACTTACAGCAGTAATAGTCAAAAAAAATTTTTTTCCTCCTGAACTGCAATTTCATTCCATTTTTATCCTAGAATAGTGGTTTTCAACATGGGTGGAGAAGTGAAGTCTTTGGGGTGAGGGGTAGGTTTTGCCTATCAAGGGACATTTGGCAAAGTCTGGAGACATTTTTGACTGTCACAACTGGGATGAAGGATGTCACTGGCATCTAGTGGATGCCAGAGATGCGGCTAAGCTTGTACAAAGCTTAGGGCAACCACCACCAACAAAGAATTATCTGATCCAAAATATCAATAATGCTGAGATTGAGAGGCCTTGTTCTACAGATATGCATTCTTATGCCTAGAAGTCTTTCATTACATTATACTTATCTACAACAAAAATACTTTTATAAATTGATATGATTATAAATTCCTATATCATAAAGGTCTAAGTTAAAAAAAAATGTCTTCTGGAAAGAGTTATTACAATTAGCAGTAGTACGCATTGGTCTAAATGATGTGATTAAACCATCATTATCCAATATAAAAAGTGAAAATACTTAAGATATTTCTAATGAGATGGAAGGAGCTTATTTTGTTATTTTCAATTAGGTATTGTAAACGTGGATAAATATTACTTATTTCTAGAATGAGACCAAACTTAACTCAATGATATTTGTATTTTCATTTTCATGAGAGCTGAGAAACCTCCTTTGTAAATAAGTAGATGGAAAAGGAGTTCTGCTGGAATAATGTCACTTATTCTGCAGGTTCCTTCTAAGTTATGTATATTAGTTACACAGTAATCCATTGTTAGAAATTACTACCATGATCTATCAGCTAATAACTTAAGTAGAGTCTCTATAAACACTGTTAAAAGCAAAGAATTTGAAACCAATTGACTTAAAAAGTTTTGTTATGGAATCCTTCAAGGCATGCACTTTCTCAATATCTATAGCTATTCTGGTGACTTAGAGATTTTTAAACCTTTGCTATACTATAGAAGTCAAATTAGGCCTTGTTTCCATGACGGTTCTTTGGGAACTTCTCTTACTTCAATAAAGGAATACAACTTTACTTTTCAGGTGGGGTTTGGGGAGTCTCAGCAGGCATTTTGAAATCTAGTAAGTAACTTCTGGAAAATCTCTGTTAACTGCCCCATAACCATGTCTGTTTATTAGTCTAACATGAAAATTCTGGCATAGTTGTCATGCCTAAACCCTAGGTCTTAGAAACCATACCATGGGTTTTATGAAAATAGATTTTCAAGAAAGAAAATGGTCCAAATAAGACTAAAATTCTCTCCATTACTCCCTTACCTCTTAGATACTCTGTACTGTGCTGTGGTCAATTTTCCAGTCTCAGGGTCATGTACTGTAGCTCGGCTCAGCTACAAAAAAAGAGAAAGGACAAGGACTTACTAACGTAGCAGGCAATTTTGGGCTTTTGTTTGTTTTGTTTTGCCAAGCCACAGGTGATTGGAAGGGTTCAGATTGGTCTAGATGGTAGGTAATGGTTTCAAATCAACAAAAACATTTAGAAAAGTGGCAAGAAATGAAAAGCCACTTCCAAATTAAGAGAAAATGGGTTGACATATTTTTGTTGCAGATTTATTGTCCTTTCACTTTTTTTAAAAAAAAAATCATTTGAAGCTGTATGTAAATGATTTATAGCACTGGGTTTCACAGGAGCTTTCTCAGACCTAGAAGTTTAATGTCCTTTAAGTATTTTGACAAAAGAATAGTTAATAGTCTCTTTAAATTTATTTTTTAAAACTCTGAGATAAAACTGTTGTTAAGTCTCTCAAGCGAAGTAGACTAGTTCATGAATAATAGTAGTTGGAAGACTGAGATCAGAAGCCTAACTCTGTTCTTTCCATTGCCAACTTTCAAGTCAGCAAGGTTTTAAAAATAACTCCAATAGGAGGAGTACAGATTACTCCAAAATGACAATGGTATTTCACAAGATGAATGAATAAATGCCAATAGAATCACCAAGAAGGATGATGTGAATTCACTGCAGTAGCATTTATGAATGTGAGAGAACTATATAAACAAAGACTACTCCCAGATTAATCCAGGTTGCTTCCCCTTTTGGCAAGAAAAAGGAAACAGAAAACAAGTATCAAGCCATTTCCTGGAGACTGGATTCCTGACCTAAAGAGAAATGCAAAGCATATTAATTCCCTAAAAATAACAGACCAATTAAAGATTAAAAAGAACTTCTAGTTAAAGGGAAAGACCTGTGAAACACAAAGCATTTTACCCATGCGTATATAAATTGGCAGTGACTTGAGCTGGAGACTGAAAATGACCTACTTCCCTTAAATGAATAATTCCTGTAGGATGTACAAAACACTCGTTAGAGGGCAAAATATGCAACATACACATCTCTTACCTTTTGCTAATTCTGTAATGTACCGTCTCCAAGTCTCCTGTTATTGGGTTTGAAATGGTGGCTCGCCTCAGCTGTGAAGCCAACCATCAAAATAGTCGCATTACAAAACAAAAAAATGAATCACATTTATCCAACCAGTCAGAATTCCGGGATTTTTACAAAGGAGGATGAAAAGAGAAAATAACTCCATAGATTTCCAGTCACCTTGTGTTAAGCCTTGAAACTTGAAAGCTTTTTAGCTTTTTGTATTTTTTGTTATTTTAAAATTTTGTTTTTGCTTTGCATGAATGGAGGATACACAAACAAAAGAGATTAGAAATTAAATTTCTTTCAATGGTTGGATGAAGGGACTGAGGAAAAAGAAATTCTAAAATCTGAAATCTAATTTATACTTATAAGAATGGCTATTTGAAGTTAATGATCCATTTTAAACCTTTGATTTTAATTTTTTTTTGTGATGTAACTGTTTGCAAAGGTTACTGTTGTTCAAAATTTGTTTCAAAATCTATCTTTTCTTCCTTCAATAAGTATGCTCATATATTTCACATATACAGTGAGATAATCTTGGGACCTAACAGAAAGGTAGATGAAAAGAACTCATAAATGTACAAAAAAAGTAAGAAAGAGATGACAACGAAGATAATGATTTTAAATTTTAAAAAATTGAGGGTGATTTGGAGATTAACAAAAGAGTATAAAATTTTTATTGCCATTGAATTTTTTTATTAAAATAATCTAACTGAGGCATCCCCTTTGAAGACTGAGGTCTCCAAACCCAGAAATCTAAGACTTGATCTCCAAGCTGAAATGAATTCTTAATCAATATTCTACCAAGATGTTTTGGTTTACTTGGTTTATGGACCACAAAGAATGGACTAAAATAGGAATTCAAGCACTACTGACAGAATATGATGTGATATAAGCAGTATTCTGCTTGAAAGAGTGATATGAATTCCCTTGGACATATACATATTAGACCAGTCTTTTCCTTTAAAATGTAATCTTTGGTAAAAAAAACAAAAAGTACCAATTTGGAATTGAAAAACTTAACAAAAATTCTGACTTTAATTTTATTTTACAGTATAAAAATAGCCAGATAATTAAATCTTTATAACAAGGATCAGCAAACTATGGCCTGCCACCTGCTTTTGGAAACAAAGTTTTATTGAAATATAACCACACTCTTTATATATTTTCTATGACTGCTTTCACACGACAGTGGCAAACTTGAGTAGTTGTAACAGATGGTAAGGCCAGCAAAGCCAAAAATATATTAGCCTAAAATATAGTATCTGCACTTTTATAGAAAAAAATTGCCAACTTCTGTGTAATAAGAGAGCACAAATATGCCCAGTGTTTATTTAACAGTTTCTTTATAAAAGTGAGGGCAGTTTGTATTTTACTATCAATGATATCAAATAGAGATCTTGTTCAATGAGAACTAGCTAATGGGGAAGAAAAGGCAAGAGCATAAAGGGTGGTCTTTCTCACATTCTTGTAAAAGAAGAATTTCTAGGGGCATCTGGGTGGCTCAGTTGGTTAAGCATCCGACTTTGGCTCAGGTCATGCATGATCTTACGGTTCCTGAGTTCAAGCCCCACTTCGGGCTCTGTGCTGACAGCTAGCTCAGAGTCTGGAGCCTGCTTCAGATTCTGTGTCTCCCTCTCTCTCTGACCCTCCCCTGCTCATGCTGTCTCTCTCTCTCTCAGAAATAAATAAAACATTAAAAATAAATAAATAAATAAAATGAAAAAAGAAGAATTTCTATGCTAAACACTAAGTTTTTGGGACTGTATTTAGATTAATTCATTTTTCTTAAGATAAATGATGTGAGTTAAATTCAGAAATCTATGATGTCCTTATTTCAAATAAGCATGATGACTATACACAATTACATCTTTCTAGTAATAATGTGCCCAAAGCGAAATAAAAATACTTTAAGTATTCTTTCAGATAAAAATATAGAAGATAGGAGAAAGTTGGTCTTTGATGAGTCTATAAGACTAAAGTTTTGAAAATAAATACAAAACTTTTTCAGGAAGATGCTGAAAAACAAATTTAAGTGTCAATAAAAGTCTCATCTATGATTTTCATAATTAAGTGCATAAAACTCAGCTGCAGAGTTTACTACTTGTGTTAATAACAAAGTAAGGAAAACTTTGTATAAATAGAGCTTAGTTAACAACTCCATATGTTGTGACAATAATATCTAAAATTATCTGTGGGATTATTACCATATCATATCAATTATCGTTTTTGTAACTTGCAAAGGCAAAACTGATGCATGGGTAAAGTATATTGAGAGGAAGAAAAAGATAAAAAATTATTTACCCTTGGTTTTGCTAGGTCTTTGACAATTTCAATTTCTGCATCAGAAATAATATCATGGAAGCGAATAATACGAGGTTTGTCCCACTCATCTTCCTGTTTGGCTGGAGCCAGAATGAATTTAGGATTCCGGTTTCCATCATGGTAACGGCAAAAGAGTTTTTTCTGTCTCCGAGGAGTCTAAACATAAATTTACAAAAATGAAAAATATATTAGAGTAATAATATTTTTGGTGCTTGCTCCTATGCAGAAAAGAAACAATGATCACGCTTGTGTATAAATAGAGCATTTATAGAAGACTATACAAAAGAAACACTACTCTGCAAATATTTTGCAGCAAATAGGATATTCAGGACTTTAATAGTTTTATTAATGATTATTTTCTGGGAGAAATGTTAGGCCTTATCTAAGAAAAAAGGTAGGGTTTGTCTTTCAACCCTTGTCTCATTAAAATGAAGTTGAAATATTTAAATACACAAGAAATAATGAAATATTTATAAAAATATGAAATGAATGACCAGCATTGCTCTAAACTTCGCAAAATAACTGGAAAGCACCCAGAAAAAAAAGTTTCTAAAAGGAAAAATAAAACATCATCAGGTTTTCCTAAATTCCTCCCAATTAAATGCTTGTAGCATAAATAAATAAGTTTAGTTAGGTAGTTTTAAAAAGCAAAGATGAAAATGAGTAACTCTGAAAAAGAGAAAATAAATTATTAAAGAAGGCAAGTGCTTTTATTGATGGATATTAAAAATAGAGTAATCAACAAATGTTCCTTTCAACCTATATTAACTAATAAGTTATTTGCTGATTCTTCTCTTGATTGAACAAGTATATCATATATGAAGTAGGAATATTATTAGTTTTTGTTTTAAATATTAGCTAATCTACTCAAATAATGATTCATGTTTATTCTCTATGTGCTTTTCTTACCTAGAGTCAAATCTAAAGATTTACTGGGCAACTGAGTGGCTCAGTTGGTTAAGCATCCGACTCTTGGTTTTAGCTCAAGTCATGATCTCATGGTTTATGAGTTCAAGCTGCACTGACAGCTCAGAGCCTGCTTGGGATTCTCTCTCTCTGCCCCTCCCCCTGCTCATGCATGCATGTTCTCTCCCAAAACAAATAAACTTTAAAAAAAAAAAATCTAAAGATTTATTTATAGAAGTCTTTGATATAATGATGAGGTGAATTTAACTATTCTGAGAATAAAGACGATCCTTTGATTTTGGGCAGAGCTGACATGTCTGTATGTCATATCAACAAACTGGCAAATTAAGCAGACTTCTGTTTTATACCTATGGCTCTATTTTGATCCACTCTTTAAGAGTTATTAAGGGCAATAAAAATATTTGCTTACTATTAGAAATTTGAACACTAAATAGATGTTTCATGATATTATGGAAATACTATGATTTTTTTTTTAGGTATGCCAATGGTTTTTTGGTTATTTTTTGAATCTTTATATTCAATAGATGCATAATAAAATATTTAGATGTGAAATTAGAAAAATGTTTCATGTGTCTATTAGATTATTATTATCCTTACATTTACTCCTTAGCACCAAAGCAAAAGTAAAAATGTTCTTCCAGGAGTCCATGAACTTGGCTATCAAAAGTGTCAACATAGATATGATCTACGCATTTGCTGTTAGAGATTAGGCTGTCAACAATTAAGTCCTCAAATATCAAAAAGTCATCAATATAAAAATGTAAAGCCCAACTTGAGTTTATCAGCAGCAGAGAAAACCTTATAACACTATTCAAATGTTTATACTTAAAAATAATTACTTCAAAAATTCACTGACTCCTTCTACATATGCCCACATTCAACTGAACACTAGTACCCTATGATATTCCTTAAAAAAGGGCTCCATGATCTATTAATTTTAGGAAACAGTGTATAGAATATCCATGACGTACATTATCATAAAAGGGCTCTGAAAAGTTCTGAGGCTGAACAAAAACCTATGTTCTCCAGACTTGAACTTTTCTGTTTCTGGCCTTTTAACACCCTGAAGCACTGGTACTCTGAGTCATAAAAACATAAATATAGATCTACAATAAAGAAAGGGATATTTATAGGCACATTTGACTATTTAAAAAAAATGAATCTTAAAGCAAAAATCTGTTGAAATTCTTTCTGCGTTTTAAATATTTCTTAAATAGACTAACATATTTCACTAAGCAATCTTGTCATGTTCAACCAGGAACAAAACCACAAAAGATTATTGTATAGATGAATTCTGTTTTATAGGATGGGTTAGGACAGTATATTATTTCTATTAAGAGTGCAGAAATTGTTTTTGCATTAAGATACAAGTAAAAGCTTAAATGATCATATCCCTTAAATTATCTCATCCCTCATCTTAAAAAAAATAAGCCTCTTTTGGCCTATGCAAAGAGTTATATTACCAAAAATAAACAAAATGCCATAATGATTCTTTATACTAAAGTTTATTCTAAAGCTATTTCACTAACAGTTGGAGCATATTAAGTGTGACACCCACAATAAGGTGACATGGTATACTGTAATACTTTAAGCAGTTAATTCTAATTTTTATCATGTAGGCATAAATATAAAAGAACCCTGATTTTCTCTGGAACTATGTACAAACACACACACACATACACATTCATACACACACACACAATTGGCTTTTCCACTTTACCATTTTGATACCCTCCCCACGGCACAGCATTTCGTACTTCTGTCTCTCTGGGAGGTAATCCACAGCAACCCCTTTTTTCTTCAGTGTGGTTTTCTGATCAGATTGGTCATCTGAAGCAGATTTATTGGCATCTTTTTCTTTAGCCATGATATATTCAAAATATTTTAAGTTACCATTAGCTCTCTGGTGTTCAGGATCTATTGGATAGAAAGGAAGCATGTCCAAGACTAAGTTTATAGTTGTTCAAGCATCAGAATATAGTAATATAAAAATACAGGCTAATATAATTTACCTTCCAAACTGGGACACTTATGAGAGTGAAAGGAGGCACTAATAAAAATTATTATACCAAAACAATAGGTATAAACCAGTACTGGCCCAGGTAAATCACATACTATCACCCTATATATAAAGAGTTCCAGAGAAGGAATCAGTCATTTATTTCAAAGTAGCAAATATTCTACTTTGAGAACTTACTAATCAGCCAAATAATTATGATCAATTTGATGCCAAATGAATATCACTAATTCTAAATTAAAGAATATCACTAAAATATCACTCATTCTACTTATTTTAAGAAATAGAAAAGATTTTTCTGAGACTGAAATGTAATCATCATGGGAAAGACAGTGTATACAGTTCAAAAGCAACATTCACCACAGATACATTATACATGCAGAACACAGCCTACTTCTGAGGGCTGAGTGAATTTCAGTCCCCAAATTCTAAGTGAGATGGAAAAAGAGAAACTAAAGATATAATTTTCAAATAAAGCAGAATCCACTAACTGCCTCTGAATTGCTAGTCATCATTCTAAGCTATCTTTTAGTAGGGGAAAAGAGGACTAGACTACTCCACCCACCCTAGAGAAAAAAAAATCCAAACCACCACACATACACACAAAAATAAAAAAGAACAATACACAGAAACTTCACTTGTGATATTAACTTATTTAGGAAATCTAGCCTTACATTTGTAAAATATTTGTCTTTGAGAAACTGCTCACAATGTATGTGGTGATATACAATATAATCTTAATTTTGTAAAAGAATGGGAAAAGTATGTATGTGCAGGAAAGAGAGTATATTCTACAAGGAAACAAAAAAATATTGTGATAGTGAAAATTTTTCAGTGATAGACTTATGGACAACTCTTCTGTATCTTTTTCTATTTTTAACTATTTTCTATAAGAAATAAAATAGTCTTCTAGTCAAAAGAAAAAAATCACTAAAAAATACTGAAAAACGGTACTTGAACTAATATCTCAACTTATTAACTCACTCAACCAAGAAATAACCTAATTATCAGAAGTTCATTTTCAGATGGTCAATTCTTTTAAACTGCTTGACTCTCCTAAAATACACATATTAATCTATTCATCAAAATAATTTTTGAAAAGTTTTAAGCTTCATTATATACCAAAGGCCACCCGAATTTATTAGCATACAATTCAATGTCCACAGATTCTGATTTAGTAAGTCTGGGGTGGAAATCAAGAAATTTTTCATTTCTAATATGTATCCAAGTAATTCTGATGCACATGGTCCCTGGACCATTCTTAGAGAAACAAGTTCAAAACACCAGTAATAAAATCCTCAAAGGATATCACATTACCTAATATTTGAATATGACAATGAATTATATTTTCAGTCTATTTATTTTAAATCACAAAATCATTTTTAAATATGAAATACAAGAACACAAAACATTCTTCAAAGAAAACTGGTTAATATTTAACATAGCAACATGGTAAATGAACATTTTTGACTGAGTTAGCTAGTTTAGGTCCATTTTTGAAGTTCCTGAAGAGTATACAGCAGAGTAACACAGTCATTATTGTAGTACCATTAGCTGAGAAAAATCAGTTGCCACTTATTTAGTATATAAACAGGGAGAGGATAAAATTTGTCTAATAGATTCTTGACTTATAACAAATAAAATGTACCAATAGAATATTACTCAGCCATATAAAAGAATGAAATTTTGCCAT
This sequence comes from Crocuta crocuta, assembly GCF_008692635.1. Classification (NCBI taxonomy): domain Eukaryota; kingdom Metazoa; phylum Chordata; class Mammalia; order Carnivora; family Hyaenidae; genus Crocuta; species Crocuta crocuta. The sequence continues at coordinate 3,197,833 of NW_027532406.1, read as the reverse complement.
TTGCAATGACATGTATGGAACTAGAGATCTAGTATAGAACTAGAGATCTAGTATAATCCTCAGCAAAATATGACAGAGGAAGGCAAATACCATATGATTTCACTCATATGTGGAATTTAATAAATAAAACAAACGAACACGGCAGGTGGAAAGGCAAACCAAGAAAGAGAGTCTTAACTACAGAGAACAAACTTAGTGTTGCTGAAGGGGAGGTGGGTGGAGGGATGGGTTAGATAGGTGATGGGAATTAAAGAGGGCATTTGTTGTGCTGAGCACCAGGTGTTGTATGCAGGCGACAAATCACTAAATTCTACACCTGAGACTAATACTGCATTGTATGTTGACTAAATGGAATTTAAATAAAAGCCTGAAAAAATAAAAAAGCATACTGAAGCTACATGACAAATTACACTTGCCAGAATTACCCATATATCAGAATTATATATATTTATGATTATATATATAAGACAAGATATGTAGTCATATATCAGAATTATACATATATATTTATCTTGTCATTCATATAGCTTAGTACTTTATATATATATGCATATACATATATATATACAATCTTGATTTAGGCCAAGTTAACATACCTAGTTCAAGAAGCTTCTTTGTGAGCAAAAGTGCCTTATCCAGGTCTCCCTGCTGGTATACCGCATAGCTCAAATAATCTAGAACAGAGACTTTATCAATGGTAGAAACCTCGCCTTCATCCAGCTGCCTTAGTGCTTGTTCCATCCACAGTTCTGTATGGTAATAATCTGCTTCTGTGTAGGCCACTTTACCCAATTCAAAACAGTCCTCAACTGTTAGAAAAGATTTGTGTTTTACTCCTATGGAAAGAAAATACAGAGAACTTTAGAAATCTTAATACTACTTTCTATTTATTTAGGACTAAACAACTTTCAAAGTGCTATCTCACTTTCATTTGAACAACAACCTTCTGAGGTAGGAAAAACAAGAATTATCCTAAGTTTATGAACAAAGGAACCATCTACAAGGTAATGAAACATGCCAAGAATCACACTAATAGGGGTCATGGACCTAGAAAACCCAAGACTTCAATTATCAGCCATCCTACCAAAATGAAACATCAATTAAGTTAAAGCATGCAATTTTCTAGCACAGCAGGAATTACCATATGACATACATCTTACTCCTAACCAACAATCTGTGCAAGAAATGAATGGACAGGAAAGAGAGGCAAATCTGTTAATTGGTTCCTTTCCTTTTCGCTTCCCCTTAGGTTCAACAGCATTAATGATACAGAATTTACATTCCATAAAGTTCACCCATTTAAAGAATACAATAGTTTTTAGTATATTCAGAGTTGTGCAACCAACATCACAATCTAATTTGAGAACATTTTCATATCACCCCAAAAAGAAACTCTGTAACCATTAGCAGTCACTACCCATTATCTCCCCCTCCCTGCCCTAGCCCTTAACAACCACTCATCTACTTTTCTGAATCTACATATTTGTCTCTTCTGGTTATTTCATATAAGTGGAATTATGCAATATAGGGTCTTTTGTGACCGGCTTCTTTTAAACCAGCATAAAGTTTTCAAGGTTCATTCATGTAGCATCCTTTTTATAGCCAAGCAACAGTCCATTGTATGATAAGACAATACTTTATCAATTGATGGACATTTGAGTTGTTTCCAGTTTTTTGGCTTTTATGAATAATGCTACTACATACATTCATGCACAAGTTTCTGTGTGGACATTTGTTTTCATTACCCTTATATACAGCAGTGGAATTGCTAGGTCTATGCTTAACATTTTCAGGAACTGCTAAACTGTTCTCCAAAGTGCCTACACCATTTTACAATCCCACCAGCAATGTATAAAGGTTCCAATTTTTCCACATCCTCACTAATATTTGTTGTTGTCCATTTATTTTTATTATAATCATTTTGTTGGGTATAAAGTAGTATTTCATTGAGTTGATTTGTATTTCCCTAATGATGCTAAGTATCTTTTCATATGCTTATTGTCCATTTGTATATCATCTTTGGGAAAATACCTATTCAAATCCTTTGCCCATTTAAAAATTTGATCCTTTTCATTATTTTTAAAGTTCTTTATATATTCTGGATACAAGTACCTGATCAGAAATATGATTTGCACATAATCTTTCCTATTGTATGGGTGGTCTTTTCATTTTCTTGATGGTGTACTTTGAAGTACAGAAATTTTAATTTTGGTGAAGTCTAATATTAACCTTTAATCAGTTGTGCTTTTGCTGTTGGCATGTAAACTAATTTATTAATTAAAACTTCTATCTTAAGGAAAGGAGATAGGGGCACTTGGCTGGCTCAGTCGGTAGATGATGTGAATCTTGATCTTGGGGTTGTGAGTTGAAACCCCACGTTGAGTGTGGAGCCTACTTAAAAACAAACAAATGAACAAACCAAAAGAAAAACCTAGTTAAAAAAGGATTATTTGACAGTTCACATGAAATAAAATATAAATAGGAAACCACAAGGCTTGAGAAAATACTCTCACTAATCATTAAAGAAATATGTTAAAACAAACCTGAAGAAAAAATTTTTTACCTTTATTATTTTATTTTTATTTTACAGAGAGAGAGAATGAATCCCAAGCAGGCTCCATACTGAGCACAGAGCCCGACATGGGGCTTGATCCCATGACCCTGGGATCATATGACCTGAGCCAACATCAAGGGTTGGCCGTTCAACTGACTGAGCCACCCAGGTACCCCAGAAAAATATTTTTAAACAGCCTACATTTACTGAGATCTTACGATGTGCCAGGCATTTGTCACTCATTTAATTCTCAAAGCAATCCAGATGAGGAACTAAGGTAGAAAGACGTTAATTATTATGCTCAAGGTCACAGCAAAGAGCTAGAATTAGAATCTGTACACTATGACTCTAGAAGTTTGTATCAAATTATACTATAAAATGGTAAAATTTACTAGGGGAGGGAGTAGTAAACTGGTAACTTTACTGTTAAGACATTTGGCAATATGAAACAAGAGTAATAATTTTATGCCTATGAATTGATACTACTTTTCAATTATTTTCTTGAGTTTGATACTAAGGGTTGAGGAAAAAACACCTTCTTGTATAAATAATTTTTTTTGTAGCTGAACCAAATATTATAGCTAAAAACTAAAATAAACTAAAAGCAGGACAGATATGTCAACATAATGGAACAGCATTTTTCACTCAGAAAGATAATTTCAAATGCCATATAGGAAAGCCAGAAAAATCTAGACAGAAATATGTCAAAATGCTAAACTGATACCCTGGGAGATGGATTACAAGTTGTTTCCTAAATACTTGTACCTTTCTACCTTTTCAAATACTGTACAATTACCATTATTTTCAAAAAGAACCAAAAAAAAAAAAAAAAGCTATATAAAGAAATAAACAGGGGTGCCTAGGAGGCTCAGTCAATTAAGCATCCAACTTCACCTCAGGTCATGATCTCAAAGTCTGTGGGTTCTGTTCCCCCGCAGAGTTCTGCACAGACAGCTCAGAATCTGGAGTCTGCTTTGAATTATGTCTCCCTTTGTCTCTCTGGTCCTCCTCCCACTTGTGCGCTCTTACCCTATGCCTATGTAAGACTAAAACAATAAAACTCTTAGAAGAAAACATTGGAGAAAAGCTTCATGACATTGGATGAGGCAACAATTTCTTGTATATAACCCTGAAGGCATAGGCAACAAAAGAAAAAATAAATTGGACTTCACAAAAATTTAAAATTTTTAATCATCAAAAGACAGTATCAACCAAATACAAAGGCAACTCACAGAATGGGTAAAAATATTTGTAAATCATCTATCCCATAAGGGATTAATATCCAGAATATATAGACAACTCTTAAAACAACAAAAAAGCAATTAAAAATGGCAAAAGACTTCAATAGACATTTCACCAATAAAGACATACAGATGGCTACTAAGCACATGGAAAGATACTCAACATCACTGATAATTAGGGAATGCAAAACTATAAGATATCACCTCACATCCATTAGGATGGCCACTATCAAAAAAGGAGATAATAACAAGTGTCGGAGAGTAGGTAGAGAAATTGGAATCCATATACATGTTGGAAAGAATATAAAATGGTCTATCTACTACAGAAAACAGTATGGCATTTCCTCAAAACACTAAAAATAGAATTTGATCCACAGGATCCAGCAATTATGCTTTTGGATATATACCTAAAGAAAGAATGAGAGGCAGGGTCTCAAAGAGATAAATGCACACCCATGTTCACAGTAGCATTATTCACAAGAACTAACACACGGAAGCAACCCAAGTGTCCTATTGATGGATAAAGAGTAAGCAAAATGTGATCTGATATGTGTGTGTGTGTGTGTGTGTGTGTACACATACATGTTGTATTATTATTCAGCCTTAAAAAGTAAGGAAATTCTGGGGCGCCTGGTTGGCTCATTTGGTTAAGCGTCCAACTTCGGCTCAGGTCACAATCTCATGGTTCGTGGGTTTGAGCCCCTCATCGGGCTCTGTGCTGACAGCTCAGGGCCTGGAACCTGTTTCAGATTCTATGTCTCCCTCTCTCTCTGCTCCTCCCCCACTTGGGCTCTGTCTCTGTCTCTGTCTCAAAAATAAAAAAATAAAATAATTAAAATTTTAAAAAATTAAAAATTTTAAATTAAAAAAAATTTTTTTTTTAAATTTAAGAAAATTCTGACATTTGCTACAACATGGATGACCCTTGAGGGCATTATGCTAAGTTAAATAAGATAGTCACAAAAAGGCAAATATTATATGATTCCAATTATATGAGGTACTTAGAATAGTCAAAATCATAAAACATAAAGTATGATGATAGGGTGCACCTCGGTGGCATAGTCAGTTAAGCATCTGACTCTTGATTCTGGCTCAGGGCACAACCTCACAGTTCCTGGGTTGGGTCCCACTGACAGCTCAGAGCCTGCCTGGGATTCTCTGCCCCCTCTTGTCTATCCCTCCCCTGTTCACTCGCACACTCTCTCTCAACAATAAATAAACTTAAAAGAAAATAAAGTGGAATAATAAGGCTGAGGAAAATAGGGGATAGGGGGTTATTATTTAATGGGTACAGAGTTTTAGTTTTACAAGATGAAAAAGCTATAGAGGTGGATGTTGGTGATGGTTGCATAACAGTGTGAATGTACTTAATGCCACTAAACCACACATTTAAAAGTGATTATGATGATACATTTTATTTAAATTTTGCACAATAAACAAATTTTAAAACAAATTCTCATGAAATCAGCTGTAACCTAATAAAAAAAGAAGGTTGTGCCAAAATTGGAAAAAGTACAATGCTCCATATTATAGAACCCTTTAAAAATCTTTGTATACCAAATATGTCTTGGCTTTCAAATTAATGGACATATAAACTTTAACTATCAATTGCCTTATAACTTTACATACAAACATTGGATGTTCTAAAGAAAAACATGAGGGAATTATTGTTTTTTTCTAGGCTAAACATGCCTACACGAGTTTAGTTCCTGTAACATTAAGCTTCACAAGCTAGAAACTTACCCACAACTATTAAGTCCTAGAGAAACAGAGGGTTATTTGGCATCAAAGACTGAGAAATAAGTTAAAGCTAAAAATCTTAAAATACAAAAGATTTTTTAGATTAATGTCCTAATGGACTGAATAGAGCAGCCAGGTGATAAGTGTTTTATAGACTAGCAGAATTCATACCTGGAAGATTACCCTTTGAGATGGTATCTGTATCCAAATTGTAGGTGTCCTGGAGACGCAACAGAGCTTTGGCTGCCCCAACCTGATCTTCATCATTAGGGAAGTACTGTCTCTGAATGGTTAGGTTGGAGATAAAGCCTTGAAATTAAAAAAAAGGAAGGAAGGAAGGAAGGAAGGAAGGAAGGAAGAAAGAAAGAAAGAAAGAAAGAAAGAAAGAAAGAAAGAAAGAAAGAAAGAAAGAAAGAAAAACAGAAAAAGAAAAAAATGACTAAAACCTCACAGATTTCCTTTCAATCTGTAATATACAGTGTTTACAAGGATTTTTCAAAATTCATTTTATTATAGTTTTCTACTCTATCATGAAAGTTCCATATGCTCAACAATGAAAAAAACAACAAAAACCAAACATACTCTGATGTGAAATACCTCTGACTTACTCAATCTTCCCAACCCTGATGTTGCTTAAGTAATCTGAAGTCATTGCATAAATCCTATCTGTATTAGGTAAGATCAACATGATAACTGAGTTTTTAGTTACACAACATAGCCTCCACTAAGCTTGAAAAATGATCCGATTCATGGATGTGAAAATGACATACACTGGCAATGAATTATACTTAAATTTTTTAAAATATTTNCGACTAAGCCACCCAGGCGCCCCCTAAAAAATTTTTTTTAACGTTTACTTATTTTTAGGAGAGAAGAGAAAAAGACAGAGCACGAGCTGGTGAGGGACAAAGAGAGAGGGAGACACAGAATCAGAAGCAAGCTCCAGGCTCTGAGCTGTCAGCACAGAGCCTGACTGACATAGGGCTGGAACTCACAAATTGAGAGATCATGACCTGAACTAAAGTTGGATGCTCAACCAACTGAGCCACCAACCAATTATACTTTCAAATAACAGACTGTAAGTAAAATGTATGTGCTTAAAGAAGTTCTATTTTGGGGCACCTGGGTGGTTCAGTTGGTTAAGTGTACAACTTCGGCCAGAATCAGAAGCTCTCAATTTGTGAGTTCCAGCCCTATGTCAGTCAGGCTCTGTGCTGACAGCTCAGAGCCTGGAGCTTGCTTCTGATTCTGTGTCTCCCTCTCTCTCTGACCCTCCCCTGCTCACGTTGTCTCTCTCTCTCTCAGAAATAAATAAAACATTAAAAACAATTTTTAATTAAAAAAAAACATTAAAAAATTTTTAAATAGACTTAAAAAAAACTAAAGCTCTATTTTCTTCTTCCATGTGCCACACATTATATAAATATGTAAATATATGAAGTTTGGTGGAATTCTCTGAGGAAGAGAGATTTTAATTATATATTTAAGATCATCAAGTGAGCTAGTTTATTAAGATATACTTAGATCCGTTAAATTATTGAATATAGTGATCAACCAAGATTTGCTCTATATGAAATTTGATCTATTAAAAGGTTTTATATAAAATATAGCAAAAATCAAACAGACTAATTATTGGTAACTATACAACCCCTAAGGAGAATGGATGCTAAATACGCTTTAAGATTAAAGTAAAAAACAAAAACAAAATTGATTTAAAATTTTAATAATATGTGTAATCAGGGGCGCCTGGGTGGCTTAGTCGGTTAAGCGTCCGACTTTCGCTTAGGTCATGATCTCACGGTTCGTGGGTTCGAGCCCCGCGTCGGGCTCTGTGCTGACTGCCAGCTCAGAGCCTGGAGCCTGTTTCAGTCTGTGACTCCCTCTCTCTCTGACCCTCCCCTGCTCACGCTCTCTCTCTCTCTCTCTCCTAGAAAAAAAAAAATATGTGTAACCATTTGCAAATAAAAGTTGCGTACGAAACTTCCCTCTCCTTTCATTTACTTATAATCAACTATGTATATTTTGATCAGCAAAAGGCCGGGAATTTTTGTGTTAATAAAAACGTGGAAATGAACAACTGGCTAGGAGAGGGCTAAAGTTCATATCAAGCATATTTTTTTTTTTTAAGACCAACTCTTAGTCACAATCACCACATGGAATTTTACAAGTTTTACAAGTTTCACAAATTTTCTATGACCCAAATCAAAATCTAAGAAGTTGCTTAAATCATTTCCAATAAAAAAGAGAAAATATATATGTATTATAGAATTATGGGATGACTACCACAGATTAAAACACCAAAGTCTCAAGGTTTACCTTATAAAAAAAACTTAAGTCTTAAAGGTCATTACTTGAGAATTTTTTAAAATTAAATGTGTGTGTAGGTGTGTGTGTACACATACGTACATGACTTTAAAAATGTTCTCATGGTGCTATGTAAGAGAGCAATTGATCACCAGTATTTCCCTCTTATCATGAAGAAATTTTCACAAATGGCTTGCCTTAATTTTTCTTTCCAAAGTTTCCTGGCCTATGCATAATGGTTTACTACTCACAAACACTTGTAAGCCTCCTTAGAGTATTTACATTTATTTACATAGCTAGCTCAGTTTTCATCCTCTTTCTTGCTGTTTTTCATTCCACATTTAGTCACTGAACAAATATTTGAGCTCCTACTCTAAGCATATTCCCTCTAATTCTTAAACTCCAGACTTAGTTTTCTGTGTCTGTTGCTAAAATATCTAAAATACCTCAATACTCCAACTACAACTTTATTGTTCAATTAGAAAGACCTTCACTGTTACTGTTTGTAGCCTTAGTTTTTAAATTTATTGTCTAAGTAAAACAATTCTAAGCTTCAAAATATTCTGTGGAACATAGCTAACAGTTTTCCTTATAGTACCACTCCCAATACATTAAAAATTGATTAGAAGATAGAAATTTACCCATAAAATTTTTAAAGTCTGAAGGTAATCCTTTTCACTTTAGGAATTATTTCATTTAATGAATTATTTGGCATGTAGCTCCTTTTCATTTTACGATTACCTTCAGTAATTAAGCTATATGTCAAATAATTCATTTTTATAAATTTCAAAGCAAATAGCACCAGGCTAGTCACCACTAACAGAAATTACTTTTTTTTACCCTAAAGTTTTATTTTTATTTCTGTTTCCAGGTTTTATTTCCTTTTTTTTTTTTTAAACAAGGAACTCAGGATCTAGACTAACTCTAGTCAAACCAAACATACCCTGCAACACTTCAGTTACAACACTGAACACTTGATGTTCTGGGAACTGAATTCATTACTATTGGCATTTCCACAGGTGGCAGCAATACTGACTTACTTTTTTTTTTTTTTTGGCTCTTATTCTTACATTGGACTTACCATCTGACATGTCCTTAAGGACCAGATTCTCCAACTCACTCCATTCAGTGTTCAGACGTTTCATTAATTTGAATGCATTTACAGGGTGCCCGACAAATCCTTCTGGATCCTTTGTAGCTGTGCTAGTTAGTCGATCTAATTTCTCTGCCCATCTGAAAATGTAAGACATATAAATGGAACATACATACACTTAATAAGGAAGAACACAATTTAGTAAAACATTCAGAAAAAAAAAAGACTAGACTAGAGGCTTTTGAGTTAAAACTATATTTAAAAAATCTTTTTAGGAGTTCCTGGGTGGCTCAGTTGGTTGAGCGTCAGACTCTTGATTTTGGCTCAGGTCATGATCCCAAGGTTGTGGGATCAAGACCCAAATTGCTTAAGATTCTCTCTCTCTCTCTGTCCTTCCTGAATAGTGCATGCATAAGCAATCTCTCTCTCTTAAAAAAATTATTTTTAAAGCAAGGCTGTTATGGATAACATCTAGTTTGGTAGAATCAAAATATAATAAGGCTTTTCTTTTAGTTTTGTTTCTCTCCGATAGTTACAGTAAATGGAACCTATCTTCAGAAAGTTGTGATTGGATCTCTCTAGCAAAAGTCTAAAATATACATCTCCTCACAAGTCCTTAAATCCAAATAATAGATTATTATAAAGTACAAATTAGCCCACCCAAAACTCAGTTACATTTTCATTTAAATCAAACTTATACCAAAAGTCTACATTCAGTACCTAAAAACTGTATTTTATTTTATTTTTCGAAAGAGTGAGTGTGCGCACATGCCCATGCACAAATGAGGAAGAGGGGCAAAGGAAGATAGAGAATCTCAAGCAGGCTCCACACTCAATGTGGAACTATATGCAGGGCTCAATCCCATGACCCTGGGATCATGACCCGAGCCAAAATCAAGAGTCAGATACTCAACCAATTGAGCCACCCAGGCGCCCCAGTACCTAAAAACTATACTTCAAAACAAACAAACAAACAAACAAAAACTGAATAATCAGTTACTCACTAAACAAAAGGCAGGAATTCTCAGGTCAGGATTAACTATGAACCTGAGTCAATCAAAACTAAATTAGCATTTGAGGAAAAGCTGTATCAATTAATACTAACAATACTTATCACTGTAATCTCTAGAATGGAAATATAACAGTGAAGAATAAACAGAATTGGAAAATTGCTCCCAAAGATGACTTGATTAGGGAGATTAGAGTAAGACAGAAGAAATTAGCAACCACTTTCAGATATTGTCAGTCAATACCCATAGCCATTTATATCCTTATCTCAATCCATGTTCCCCTACCTGAACTCTTGGCCCAGGCCTAACTCTTGGTTTTTGTGCTCCTATGTTAGTCATTTCAGCTGCCTTTTTAAGACAAATGGCTTCCACTTCTGTGAAAAGAATATTTGAGCTCTAGAATGAAAATATCCAGGTAGAGTCAAAATCATAAGTAGAACACTTTGCTTACTTTTTTATTTGTTCTAATTTGTCCTCTTCTGCCTTAATATAGTCTTTCAGGGAAGTCACCAGATCTTTCTCCGTATGGATCAAATCAGTCATCTGACCTAGAAGGAAGAGAAGGTTGTCAAATACCTGCATTGATCAACATAAGTATGTTAGAATAATCTCAAAATGATCAAGACTTCTTTATTCTTTGAGAAGATTCAACTGGCATTGGACACAGATATGTTGGCGAAAACATCTTTTTTCCTCTTTTTTTTTAAATCAGACAAAGACAAAATCTTTCTAATCATATGTTCCAATTCTAGTTTTCAAGCTACTTCATTTTGCAAATTGGACCATATTGGCAAATTGTCTTTTCATCTAAGATTTTATTTTTAAATTACAAAATAACACTACTTTTTCTTCTCTACCTCTGCTCTCACTCTTTGTTCTTGAGACTAATTAGAATTAATTTTTTATTCAATAAATAAAAACCACACTAACAAAAAGCATACTTCAAAAATGAAACTCAAATGATCTGTGTTTAGTTACTTATAAGTATTTATTATAAGACTCATTATTTTATATCCTGAAATTAGATGTCATAAATATAATATTTTTGTTTTAGTTAGCACTACAATCAACTAGGGTAGAACCAGTCAACTGGATGAAGGAAAACATCTAATTTAAGGCAGATGAAGTATGCATATAGGAAAATATAAAAGGATACATATCAAACATGAAAAATATTTCTGGGGGAAAGAAGACATGGAGTTCCTACATCCTATGTACTTGTCTGTTTCTCCTTTAACCAATATGCTATTAAAAAAAAAAAAAATAGGGGCACCTGGGTGGCTCAGTCAGTTAAGTGTCCAACTTCGACTCAGGTCATGATCTCACAGCTCATGGGATNGGGGCTTGAACCTATGAACCGTGAGATCATGATCTGAGCCAAAGTCGGATGCTTAACTGACTGAGCCACCCAGGCGCCCCTAACCAATATGCTATTTTTGTAATACTGTGCATTAAAAAAAGACTACGTATATTAAATTATTTGCTGAATGGACTCACTAACAAAGACTTTTCTTGGTATTCTTTTCTGAATTTTCATAAGTGTCTAGCCTAAAAATGTACTACTTTTGTAATCAGAAAAAAATTTAATGAAAAATTTAAATTTTAAAAAAGAGAGACTTGGAGAGGGAAAGGGACTAAAGCAATACTTCAGTCTCTGAGAATACACTGTATTTGTTTTTACTGATTTAAAAAAAAAACTAAAACTGGAAATTTTTATTTATTTTCTTTTATTATTTTTTTAATGCTTATTTATTTTTGGGACAGAGAGAGACAGAACATGAACTGGAGAGGGGCACAGAGAGAGGGAGACACAGAATAAGAAGCAGGCTCCAGGTTCTGAGCTGTAAGCATAGAGCCCAGTGTGGGGCTCAAACTCATGGACCACAAGATCATGACCTGAGCTCAAGTCGGACATTCAACCAACTGAGCCACCCAAGTGCTCCTAAAAATGGAAAATTTTAAATGCAAAAATAATACAAACCAAAAAATAGTAAGACTTACCAATTGAAGTAAAAAAGCCTGGATGGGCCAAAGACTGAGGAAGTAGAATTCCTACAATTAAAATACACCAGATCATCTTGGAAGACTTCATTTTTCAGCCACACACCTACAAGAGAAAATATGGCCATTACCAAAAAAAGAAAAAAAAAAGTAGGAAAAGTTCTCAACCAATTTTTCCTATGAACAAATTGGAAGTCAGACCCTAAGGCTGCCCTAGACTGTTATCAAATCTTATGAATTGATTTAATAATTTAATAAAAGCAACTATCACTTTTTTAAAGTTTAGTTTTATTTATTTTTGAGAGACAGATAGAGCAAGCAAGGGAGGGACAGAGAGCAGGAGACAGCATACCAAGCAGGCTCCACACTCTCAGCATAGAGCCTGATGTGGAGCTCAAACTCCCAAACCATGAGATCATGACCTGAGTCAAAGTCAAGAGTCAGATGCTTAACCAACTGAGCCACCCAGGTGCCTCTATTTTGCATATAACTCGAGTATTAACTTTATATTTCATGTTAAAGAAAAATATAAATGCTGTTATCTGATAATTTCTGGTTAAAAATTCAACCTGAGTTTGTTTTCTTAGTTACTACTATAATTAGAGTGATTAGATAATAGTACCTCTTTCATATAGACTGAAAAATAAGTTTTCTCTGTGATCTACATCTAAACCATGAATTTCCCATAAAAATACACTTCATTAAAGTAAATTAATTTAAATATTACCAAAATACATTCTAAGATGTTAGAATATGTTTTAAAGGGAAAAAAAGGTTTCAGAGCCACTGATTAGTCCTTCAAATTCCTAACTTATTCCATCTTTTCCCCACGTCTTTAAATTTTAAAATAAATTTAATTAAATGTTGCAGATGTGGGGGCATCTGGATGGCTCAGTTGATTAGGTGATGGCTCTTGACTTCGGCTCAGGTCATGATCTCATGGTTCGTTGGGCTCTGAGCTGGCAGTGCAGACAGAGCCTGCTTGGGATTCTCTCTCTCTGCCCCTCCCCCATTTGTGTGCATGCGCACTCGCTTGTGCTCTCTCTCTCTCCTTTCAAAACAAATAAGCTTTAAAAAAATAAGTTAAAAAGGTGTAGATTTTGGGGTGTTGAAAACATTCTAAAATTGGTGATTGATGGTTGAAGAACACTGTAGTAAAAGTACTAAAAACTACTTAATCATGACCATTAAATGGGTGAATTGTATGGTATATAAATTATATTTCAATAAAGCTGTTATTTTTAAAAAGTTGTAAAGAATCCAAAAAGAATAAACAGTGCTGTAGATTTAAGCTAGGAATTTCTCTTAAAGGACTGGGTCCTAAGATTTTTCTATCTACTGTGTTCTATGTAAAAATTCTTAGCCTAGTACATAGCTGTGGATTTTTTTTTTTTTTTAACTTGGCAGCAAACCCTTTCTGTCTTTTTTCTTTGTCCCTGGTAGCACAGACTTTTCTAGAATGGATTCTTCATGGCAAGTGCAACTTCAACTAATCAGCAGAAAGATTTTACTCTTCTTTCCCAAATGTCCTCATTGCACTCTTTTCTTGCTCCTCCACCATCACATACATGGAATTTTAAGTCCTCCTTATTACCTCACAAGAAAATCAGTTACTCTTACGGTACCTTTTGCCTCAATAACAGGCTCCCATTTGTTACTCTTTCTCATCCTACTCCTCCTTGAGCAGGCACCACTGACTCTTTCCAAGTGACTGCACCTAAACCAACAGGTTCAGCTTCACATTAGAAAGCTCTCTACTCTGCCAAAAAAAAGAAGGGGGAAAAAAAAACCCACACTCTACTTTTCCCTTCTTGAATCTCGATAAAAAATAGATCACCACAGAAAGTGACATTCTGGAAGTACTCCTAAGTCTCCTCCCTCAAGTTTGCCACAAACTTCCAGAACCACACAGTAGTGAAATACACTGCTTTCTTGGCTACTTTACAGTAACTCTTTGGGAAGGCTTCTAGAATGCAGCAGATGCAGACACTTCCTCCCCTGGGCTCCTGCCAAAGCACAAGGCTTTTTCAAAATCCTGGGCTGTCTGAAGAGTCTAGAATCTTCTCACTGTTTACACGGATTTCTGCCATAATTTTCTTCATGAATAAATGTTATTTCCAGAAAATACAAATGCTTTTGATGTACTAATAGAAGGCTAATCAGAAATTATATCTAAATGTAAAAAGAAAGTTTAGATTTGTCAGGTAAGAGATTTTTTCACAGCTAAAATATATTTTGTCACTAAAATTTTTTACAATCTTTCATTGCCCTTAAACCTTTCATTGTCCTTAAACCTCTCAATGAATCAAGAACCATTAGCCTATAGATATTACCAAAGTTTGAAAACTGCATTTTAAGAATGATGGAGCTTACATAAAAATTCAAAGCATTAATCAAATGAAGAATAAATATAACTTCACCTTACATCATGCTGCAAAATAAATTCTTATGGATTAAAGAGTTATAATTAACAAAAAAATAACAAAAAGAAAAGTTACTGGATCTCTAAAAGGAGAGAAGAATTTCTGAACCTTAAAAATGATAAAACAACCCATCAAAAGCCAGATGGAATTTAAATATGCAAAATAATCTAGGCTCATATATGTTTTTAAAAACCCTATAAAACTACATACTAGGAAAATAAAGAAAATAGAGCTCATTTAAGGAACTCATACAAATCAGTAAGACCACTAAGATATTAATAAAAAGTGGATAAAGGACACAGAAGGTAATAAAAGAAGAACTAAAAATAGTTAAAAAGTTCACTCAGTAATCAAGGATTTTTTTTGTCCTTCAAATGAACAACTATACAAATTTAACAAATTCACAATTAAAATATTGATGGTGCTATATATACGTCAAGGAACTTAAAATGAGTATATCCTTTAACATGTGAATTTAAATGAAAACACAAAACTTAAAAATTAACAAACTCACAGTCATTGCTGGGGAGAATGCAAAATGGTACAACCATCCAGGAAGACAGTTTAGCAGTTTCTTAAAAAAATCAGATATACATCTTACCATATAAAATGGCAATTGTTTCCCTTTGTATTTATCTCCAAAAGTTGAAAACTTATGTCCACACAAAAGCCTGTACATGGATATTTACAGATTTCTTCATAATAGCCAAAACTTGGAAGCAACCAAAATGTCCTTCAGTAAGTAAAAGGATAAACTGTGGTACATCCAGACAATGGAATATTATTTAGTATCAAAAGGAAATGAGCTATCAAGCCATGAAGAGACATGAAGCAATCTTAAATGTATATTACCAAGTAAAAAAGTATGATTCCAATGACATGACATTCAGGAAAAGACAAAACTATGAAAACAATAAAAAGATCAGTGGTTGGGAGGTGGGAGGATGAAGATAGAGCACAGAGGATTTTTAGGCAGGGAAAATACCCTGTATACTATCATAATGATAAATACATCATTTATTTTGGGACATACATTGTCCAAACCCACAGAATATATAACACCAAGAGTGAATGGGTAATGTAAACTATGTATGGCTGTTGGGCTATTATGGTATGTCAATGTAGTTTCATCAAATATAACAAATGTACCATTCTGGTGGGGGATGTTGAGGCTACACGTGTAGGCATAGGGAATATATGAGAAATCTCTGTACAGTTCTCTCAGTTTTGCTAAACCTAAACTGCCTTTAAAAAACAAAGGATTAAAGAAAATAAATTAACATCGTACAACTCTAACCCTCGTAGAATTTGTATTGAATGAGATTAAGTTAGGGGCACCTGGGTGGCTCAGTCGGTTAAGCCTCTGACTTTGGCTCAGGTCATGATCTCAGTCTGTGGGTTTGGGCCCTGCTGTCAGGCTCTGAGCTGATAGCTCAGAGCCTGAAGCCTACTTCAGATCCTGTGTCTCCCTCTCTCTCTGCCCCTTCCCTGCTCATGATTTGTCTGTCTCTCAAAATAAATGTTAAAAAAAAAAATTGAATGAAATTGTTTCTACTGCTCTGAAAGTCATAAATACTGATCAAAACAAAAAAAAAACTTAACATCATAATATGATCATAACTATGCATGAAAACATGCAGAGGAAATTCACGAAAATGTAGCTGTCTCTAGACAGAACATTAGGTAATTTTTTTCTATTTCTCTGTAATTTCCGGATGCCCTAAGGTATATTTACTTTTATGGTGACCAAATATACAAAATAATAAACCTAAAACATCAACTCCCATACTATGTATGGTCACCCTAAACTTTTAATGAAGTGGTTAACTACTCTCTAATACAAAAAGTTAGCTAACAAATACTATCCACATTAGAACATGTTCCATATTCTAGCTCTATATGCCTCCAGATTTCTCTCTCTGCTCTAAAGATAGTAAACTTATATGAAAGCAACCCAGATATGTAGCCATGGACTACACTGTCAGAGTAGTACACTTTTCTATCATCCTTCCTCCCACAGACAGACATATGATGCAGGCTAAGCCAGTCATCGACACTTACTCCCACGAACATAATGTCTGGGAGGTAGACTTGTGAAATGGTAAAAAGCAGTTCCTTCTGGAGTTGCTAAGCTCAGAGGATGCGAATTTGGTGCAACATATGACAATCTTTCCCAATTGTCAAGGACACCCAGGAACCCAATCTATAAACAGAAGTCATACAGAGGCAATTCCAAGCTCCATAGCCATGTTTCTTCCAATTATTGCTTTGAATCTGTGAGCTACTCCAATATTCCAACCCAGTAAGGGGGCCTCTAAATTCCCTTTTTAAGGAATTTTAAGCTAGTTCAAGTTGGATCTCTGTCACTTAAAAGAGAAAATTCAGGGGCACCTGGGTGACTCAATCAATTAAGCATCTGACTTCAGCTCAGGTCATGATCTCACAGTTCGTGAGTTCCAGCCCTGTGTTGGGCTCTGTACTGACGGCTAGCTCAGAGCCTGGAGCCTGTTTCAGATTCTGTATCTCCCTCTCTCTCTGACCCTCCCCTGCTCATGCTGTCTCTTTCTCAGAAATAAATAAAAGATTTTTAAAAAATTAAAAAAAAAAAAGTTCAGACCCACACAGCATTACCATGCCAATCTAAACTAGTTAATAAAAAGGAAGATAGCCCTATAAGAACAGTGGTTCTCAACCTCTAGCTATATGAAAATCACCTAAAGGTCTGAGGTACTTAGATAATTTATACGAGTTCGGGTGATGGTGATGTTGCTGGTCTTGGGATCACACGTTGAAAAACACCAGATACAAACATCCCTTGAAATCACACAAAAGGTGCTCTCCACCTTTAAGAGAGTAAAATTTTACTTCAATTTTTTGAAAAATATAATTGAATTTCTAATTACTCTAGTGAATAGTCTTCTAATTTCTTTTAATACTATGTCTCATCCACATTTTTTCAGAAACCTTAAGAGGTGCCTGGGTGGCTCAGTTGTTTAAGCATCAGACTTTGGCTCAGGTCACAATCTCAGAGCTTGTGAGTTTGAGCCCTGCTAAAAGCCTGTGGAACAGTTGTGGAAGGTTTCAAAGACTGATACAAGGAAACCCATGGAAAATTTTCAATGTCAGAGAAAGTTTAGATTAGACTATCAACCATTCTTTAGTTGGCCTTATTAATTTTTTATGACAGCTCAGAGCCTAAAGCCTGCTTCAAATTCTGTGTCTGCCTCTCTCTCTGCCCCTCCCCGGCTCCTGCTCATGCTATGTCTCTCTCTCAAAAAAAAAGAAAAGAAAAAAAGAAAAAGAAAAAGAAACCTTAAATGACATGCTAATAAGCAAGCATATCTTAATCACAGGTTTTTAATTTTTTTAATGTTTTAAAAATTTATTTCTGAGAGAGAGAGACACTGTGAGCAGGGGAGGGTCAGAGAGAGAGGGAGACACAGAATCCGAAGCAGGCTCCAGGCTCTGAGCTAGCTGTCAGCACAGAGCCTGACACGGGGCTCGAACCCACAAACCATGAAATCATGACCTGAGCCGAAGTTGGACACTTAACCAACTGAGCCACCCAGGCACCCCAATCACAGGTTTTTAAAACAACGGTTTCCTTACTTGTGATGTCTCATTTCCATTTACTTCCATCTTCATTCAGTTAGCAGTTTGCAAAGCACATCATTATAAGCATCTAAAGAGTCAAGCCTCTTAAAAGACATTAGGGTTTTATTAAAAATAGCAAGCTCAGTGGGTATAACATGAGACGCTGAATCTTGGGGTTGTGAGTTTGAGCCCTACAGTGAGTGTAGAGATTACTTAAAAATAAAAATTAAACAATCCTAAAAAAATAGTAAGATATAAGTCTCCTGTTCTAAGTCCTCAAGTAAGCTTGAAGTAGAAATTAGATGGGTTAAAGAGAATATAAGGAAGGTAAATCTCAGCTCCCTAGAAAGACTAGACTCAAAAAAAAAAAAAAAAAAA